>NW_027476098.1:300000-540000 GCF_051020955.1 Megalopta genalis
GTAAAATGAATTGTTCATTATATTCATTTTTCTTTAATAAGTTAGTACATTCGGTGATAAACTTCAAGCCTCGTCCTACATGGTCATTAACTAATTTTAAATTCCTTACTATTTCTAAGGCTCTTTTATACGTATCATCGCTTTTCGGAATGGAAGGATCTTTATATAAAAATGCTCATCCCATTCAATCAGACACGAGAAAGCTTGAACATGATTAACTAGACATTATAAGTACGATTACAGGAGAACGATGCACCCCAACACATGTCACACAATTTTTATTAGGCTCTCAGGAGGAAGAAAGAAGAAACGTAAACTACAACGATAATAAAATAAAATGAATTACACATTAAGTATTTGATAAATAAATGTAATCGAAATTATATCGTCTTCGATTTTATTGTAAACAGAAATATTTGTCCAAACTATATCATGTATGGTGTCATTTTAATCAGATAAGTATCAGGAATATGTTTAAAAAATAAGTATTAAAATGTTAAAATTAAAAAAAAGTTATGTCATTGTATTATGAGTTGTCTTCCGGGAATTCGAGTCAAAGGAGGCGCGGCGCGTGCCACAACACACGTATTCGCAGACTCCGTCGAACCTTAGTATTCGCGTAGCGAGAAAATTGATAAAATACAAGGCCATAGCAATATCACGGCATCAGTGATGACACACTAAAATTATGCGAGGATGAGAGAAACTACTACAACTTCTTTAAAACTGGATCAAATGATTTGAATTTTTTCTAGATGATAGAAAAACTAATATACTAGACAATAACTAAATTACTTTGATACAATTTTGCTATTACAGTAGACCACCGTTTATTTGGACTCTGTTTATCCGACATAGTAACATGTTTACCGACAAGTAGATGTCAGGAACGATGCTCCTCTTACCCGACTCTAGTCTACGCGACATATCGATTGTACGACACACTGTTTTTGCTTCTTACTTAAAAATTCTAACATAGTCTTTCTGCGAAGAATGTGAGATAAGTAACGATTTAATTAAGTTACTCGTATCTGTTTGATTCATCCAAAAACTATATTTTCAGTATGACTTCTCATAAATCAAATGAAAAAGAAAAAGTAAGTGCTTTGTATTGACGAAAAATATACCAATGTCATATTTACGAGACAAGGAATTAATTGTTTAATTAATTTTTTCCCAAGCGTCTATTAATTACAAATTTTTCGTCAATACAAAGCACTTACTTTTTCTTTTTCATTTGATTATATATATATATATATATATATATATATATATATATATATATATATATATATATATGTATCTACTATACATTTATGTATATATGTATACAGTTGATGTACGAATACCAACTATACATACACATAAGTGTGCAAGTATGAAAGATCTAATAAAAGCATGAATGTGGTAAAATAGAAAATAAAATAAAAAACATCAAAATAGATAAGGAATACATATCAAATACTATTGAGAATTAAATATACAGAAATTAAAGTTTATACAAAACACATATTAAAAATATTATAAAGATTATTTTGATGTTCAATATTTTAGTGTATACAGAAATTTAGATACAGATGATAACTAGAAAAGGCTCAATAACAAGCACGCAGTAGTTAACTTCTCATTCTTACAAGGCACAGTAACTCGATCGAAAACTACTATTTATATTTTGTTAAATATTTTGTGTTCCTTATATATTTTAATTCTAATAAAATTCGTATTTATGTAAAAGACATAAACATTTATTTTAAATGTTTTTTACGAAGTGCACCATAGATAAAGAAAACCATATAATTTGTCGAAAACTTCGGACGCCACTTTAATGGGCACAGTAATTAACACACTTAACCTATCTGGCTATCACACTGAACTGGAAATTAACAGTCATGGAATCCATATAATATCGGTTTTAAACAATGGAAACTGTTTGATGAGAATTTTTGGGTTCTCCATAATTCTTCCACGAACTGAAACCGACGTCATAATTGTTTTCAATCCCTACCTTATGAAGGTATATTCAAGTATGTGTAAAAGTTTGAATCATCTAAATTCTGGCAAAAGTCATCCGCAAATCTATTCGTAGCCTTCAAATAAAGATACAGATAAAAGATGAAAATTTTATTCGACGCCACGAATAAATGTGCTTTGCATAAAAAATGTATGTATTGGAAGTGGATGTAAAATGAAATGTGCACTGATACTTTCTGGTAGAAAAATATCTTTACTTCGCGACATGTGAAGAAGCTCAAAGAAGAAGAAACTCAACGGGCTACAGTGCCGGACGAATAGATAGCACACTTTAAAATTAACGTAATTTAGATTTATTTAAGGTAATAACCAAGATTCTAATACTATACAGATTTGTAAATTACTGTTATGAACATACTCAAATGAAATAAATTACGTTACGCCAGTTTAAACAATTTTACTTAGAAAAAAAAGAATTTTTATGGAAATATAGCGGGAAAAGTGATAGCATATTTAACTAAGAATTATGTTGCGGCGCCATGTAATTCCAAATAAAAAAACATGAAGAAAGTGTAGAAGAATATTTTTTGTTTGGGATTTAGTATTCGAGAAAATCGAGATTGAAAATTTGCTAAGCGATGTACATCGCTTATAGCTGGAAAAACGTATGTATGAAGCAAGGATTCAAATCTGGTTTTCTCGAAAACAAAATCCTAAAAAAAAGATGTTATTCCATATCATTTTCATTTCTTTTTTATGAAGAATAACCCGATTCCCGCTTGTATATAGATTCAGGAATACCCTGTATTTTTCAACAGGATGATGCCGCGAATTTTTTTCTCGAGGATTGATCAGCAAGTTCATATCGCTGAAAATTGTTGCGAAATTCATAACCTGGCATTATGCAAATGGCAGACAATTTCGAAACATTTCCGAATGACAAAAATGTATTTAAGATGAGAAGGAGCAAGAAGAGCAAAAACTAATAAAGAAACTACGTAGATAATAATGACTGTTAATAAATGGAAAGATGGAGTCACAAAACACTAGGCATTCGATATAATTCCTTGATTTATTGACATACATAATTTTTAGTTATGTGTGCCAATATTTTGTCCCATTGTATTTCTATAAAAATTCTCTTTTTCAAATAAAATTGTTTACACTTGCGAAATGCCATTTTATTTCATTTGTGTATGTTTATAGTGGTATGTTGCAAATTTATATAGAAACAGGATTTTGTTTGTAATGTAACGTAAATAAAAATTACATTAGTTTTAAAGTATGCCATCTTTTTGTCGGGTACGGTATGTGGCGGCCACGGCGACGGGCACCGCACCGCGCTTGGCGAGCGTGAGCCGCGGGGATGCGAACGGCGGCCGATCCGCTGGCGCCAACGATCTTTTGTCCGTGATTTGTTCGAACAGTCGAACTGAGACGCGGCCCGGGTGTAAAAAGTTAGTTAGTTTCGTTAACGTTGATTCTCGAGCGATCACGAATAAACGGTAAATCACGAATGGCTCTCGACTCCCACACTATATTACCTCGAAACGAAAACCAGGATGCTTAGAACGCATAATCGGAGTCTTAAGACCAATCATCCACACCTTCCTATCTTTAGTTGAAAAACGATTTTATGAATGTTGATTTGTTTTTGTTCTCAAACAATATAACGTACGTGTTGATAATTAAATAGTATTTTTATTAGTCGGGCAAATTCTCGACGAATAAAATTATTTATTTCGTACTCGTCGAATAAAGATACTTATTTTATTCGGACTCTCCAATATCCAATAAAGATAAAGTATCTTTTGTTCGAAAAGTTTTTATAATTTATTGTCTAAATAATGTACAACTTTGTTGGGTTGTCATTTGTTTCGCAATTACAATAATCTGCAATTTTTAATATCTTTTTTTATACAGCAAATTATACAGCATACTATTCGGAAGATGCAAATGAATATCAGCATAAATTATCCTGTAAAAATATCGTACCGTATTCATGATGAAATAGTCGAAAATGTAAAATGGTAGATGTTTTTAATCGAGTAGTACATATTTTTAATCGATCCAAAAGTTTCAGACATGTTACTACGAGATCAGAGTTGTAGAGCAGAGGGCATTTATATTTACAAAGATTTTCAATCCAAACCACTATAGAACATATTGTCCCTTAAATTTATGAGCAGTCGAAATAACATTTATATATATAGCTTTTTATAAACAAGTTATATATAATTTATCAGGATATGGCGTTTTAATAAAAAGCAAAAATGATGAACAAATGGATAATAAAAAGAAAAGTTTTGTTTTCTACCCGTACTGAATATAAATTTTTATATATCATGTTTTTTTTAAAAGGAACAATAATAATTAAATAAATTTAGGTAATGGCCCGGCAATGGAGGGGAAGGGGACAAAAAATATATTAAAAAATAATCCCTAAAAATTTTCAAAAATATAAAAATATTGAAGACTTTGGAAGAGGTATTTTTACAAGAAAATTTCATACAAAATAAATTTTTTTAACATATTTACCAATTTGTTCATAATCTATTGCAGTATATTTGACCTTTATATCTTCAAATAACGTTATCACTATATATAGAAAGATAACTTTTGGTCGGTTTTTTATTTTACCCTTCATTTTTCATGAAAGTTAAAACAAAAAGTATAGAAAACATCAAAAAAACCCTTTTAAAGTTTTAAAACCGTGTTTATCCCGTTTCGATCGATATGATAAGGGGGGTACCGTAAAATTTTATGCTACTCATATATTAACACTTTATTGACCGCTAGCCTATTTATCGGCTTTTCGATTGCCAATGTTTATCGATCGCTAGCCTATCAATCGGCTTTTCGATTGCCAATGCTTATCGACCGATAGCCTATTAATCGACTTTTAGCTATCGACGGTTTTCGCTTCTTTACTGTTTTGTTAGTAGCTGACCTCCTGTATGCTGACCTCCCCATATCCTTATGAATTATAATTATAATAATTATTATTATTTATTATTATTTTTAAAGGAATAAGCACAACACAATGAATAGCGAAAATTTAGCCGGTACTGGGAGCAAATGCGCGCGCGACTAAGCCAGTCCTTACTGAGTGGCAGCCTCAACCACGACCGGACGATAAAGTATTAAGCAAGTTATAAAACTTTTTACATCTTTCTATTATTTAGAATTTTATTTATTTTTGGTGCTTCTTTACTTTTTTTAACCCCTATTTTTGAAAAATTTTAAAATTTTAAAATAAAAGTGCCAAAAATAGTGTTAATGTTTATTTTATGAATAATAAAGGCGTTTAGAAGGATGCAAATAATTGTTTATTCCCATTTTCAAAACAGGCTAGCTTTGCTAGTCACTATATATAAAAAGACAACTTTTGGCCTATTTATTTATTTTTACCCTTCGTTTTTTCATGAAAGTTAAAACAAAAAGAGCGAAAACTGTTTTTAAATGCACTTAAATTAATGTTTTCGTTTTTATCTTATTCTTATCGATATGATAAGTTACCATAAAGTTTTATATTGCTTCTTTATTTGGCGACTTATCTAACTTATAAAAAACAAGTCTTTCTATTTTTTAAAATTTTCATTATTTTTGGTCCCTTTTTATTTTTTTAACCCCTATTTTTGAAAAATACGAAAAAATATAAAAAATTCAAAAAACAACGATGATATTTATTTTATGAACAACAAAGACATTTAAAACGATACAGGTAATAATTCATTCCCGTTTTTAAAACGGGCTAGCTTTGCTAGTACTTGTATAATAGTTGAAATTTCAAATATGGATTTGTGAAAAATAGTATTTTAAAACATTTAATAGATCTTCCTACACATCTCAAAACCACAACTCCAGCTTCCATGTATCGAGTGTCTGGTTTTGCCTTTTTCAATCCTCATACTTCCGCAACAAACACGATATTTATGACCTATATTTATTAATATTAACTCCGCTGCAAATTTAAAAACTTCTTCCTCAGTCTGTGTTCTTAAAAAATTATTTTTTTCATATTTTATGGGTTATTTTTTGCCCCCCCCCTCATTGCCGAGCCATTACCAAACAAACTTCCTTAAAATATAAAAATTAAACCAAAATGATAAAAAAATTTTAAAACAAAATAAATAACCATCATTTATTCACGACTGTATTATATCATAATTATAAGTAAACTCTATTTTGAAGACTTCTCGTGCATTTTTAAAATGTCTTTGCAAATTTCATGTCCATTTGTATTACAGAAACTACTTATTTTATCACACATTATATTGGGGTAGTTCTTATAGGTTACATAAAGCAAGTTTAAATGTGCAAGTCTAATTTTTCCATCTAAACACTCCAAAATATATTTTTTAACAGGAACAAGATTTATATTACTCTTCTTATATAGTACAGATGCTAAAAGAATAGGCACAGTATCGTCTTTTTTATTAATTCTAAGTTTTATAACATCATCGACGTGTCCAAATGAAGTTTTAATCATGGCATTACGCAAAATTCTAGCCTCTTTAGTATTTAAGTCTAAGCGGATTATATCATATAAATCACTTTTGTGTGGACTATACTGCACAAATCTTTCCATTCATTCTGAGGAAGCTTCTTCTTGTTACTCAATGTTTTACGAAATTTGTCAAATGGTGTTTTAGTTGAAAGAGATGAAAGTATCTTTTCGCTTATATTCATTAGGGGGTTATCAAAAAATAAAAAATGTAAAAAGATAGAAATTCTCCAATAATAACAATGTATTTAAAAAAAACCAAAACACTATTTTTTATAACAACTGATGTGACTTTGTTTTTCTCTGAATTTTCTGAAAATATAGTTCTAAATTTTAACTTATTAATTTCAAAAACTACAATTGTTAGACAAGATGAATTTTTGCTTTTCATTATAGACTTGGCTATTATCAAGGCATTAAATGTCAAAAATTTTTATCGAAAATATATTTTATTTTATAACGGAATTTTATGTTTTTATAATAATAAGAATCGTCCTTCTAGGAGGTGAAATGAGTGCAATGTACATAGGCCCGCGATTGAGGGGACTACATTTTATAAAAGTCATGCTAATGTAACTTATAATGCGAAAAATAAAAAATGAAGGGGCCCAATTCGTTTCTTGCACCGGTTCTAAAATATAGAAAGACGGGCCTGATACTAATCATTATTTTAAAACAATACAAAAAACAGATACTATTTAAATTCTACGTATGAAAATCAATAATCGAATTTTTTAGAAATTCCTTTTTAGTTATTTTTTAAACTCAATATTTAGGTTTTAAAATTTTTTATTTTTTTATCCCAGTCAAATGGACTTTTCTTCGACACTAATAATAAAAAGTCCTTCGAAGTCTGATATATCACTATCTTACACATCTAAGATTATAATTGATCCAAGAAGCCATTCCATTTACGAAAACCATTTCAATAGATATGTATATTACTTTCATGAAAACAAAATCACGATTTACAAATTATTTCCATATACTCTTGTTAAGGAAATCTCCTATAAACACAAAGTAAAGGATATCTGCTTTATAAAAGATTTTACTGTCATTCTTAACGAGAAAAAGGTTTCAATACATTCGAAGGAAGGATCTCGTGATATTGGTGGAAATTTTACTAATTGCCATCTGTATGATTTTGATGGAAAACTAATTATTAAGCATTCGCAAAAAGTAGAGATTTACGACTTACATAGTCTTTGTTATGATAATGATTATAAGCCACAGTCATATTCTTGTATTGCTTTTTGTACAGTAAGAGATATTCTTGTTATATCATTTAATAATAAGGTTTCTATTTATATAAAAGACTAGAGAGAGAGTGAGAGAGAAAACTTAAAACAATATTTTACCACAACAACAACGTTGAGCTCATTACTCTCGATAAGGTGGTTACAAATTTATATTTTGCTTTAAATAACAATGACATAATATACTATCCTTTATGTGACAAGAAGCCGCACATTATTAAGTATCATAAAAATAAAGTTGTCAGACTCGCACACAGTTTCTGTGGTAAATTTGTTTATTCATGTGATAGAAGTGAATTAATATGTTTATGGAAGGGATGTGTAGTTATTGATAAAATAAACATTGAGTGCGAAATTGGATCCTTGAGTGTGTTGAGTGTTGTTCCGATTCGTGTATATCAGAAGAGTTACCACTAACGGAATACTGTGTATTATTTTAAGAATCAAAAATATACATTAAAATATTTTAAATATATGTGGTAAACAATTTGTTTTAATTTTTAGAACGTATTATAAAAAACGGCTATATAGATTGCGAAAGTTATGAAATTACGGTCGTATATTACTGAAATAAAGGATTTTTAGGTAAAGTAACATTTGAGTGTGTATCTTTTTTCTTGTTGTAAAATTCCAAGGTATATAGTATTATGAGGTTCGGAACACATTTCGGCCGTCTCGTCCCCCGAGTTGAGAGGGCGGCGGCCGCGTTAGGCAGCCTGTTGCCCAATATCGGGGGACCGGGCGATATGGTGCGTCGCCTATACCTAGGCGTGGTGCGGTCCATGGCATTATACGGCGCCCCGATTTGGGCGCCGTCCGTGAGGGCAAACCGGCGCAACACATTGTTGTTGCGCCGGACTCAGAGGCAAATGGCCCTTCGCCTCGTAAGGGGTTACCGCACCACGTCTACCGTGGCGGCGCTTGCTCTGGCGGGAGAAATTCCCTTCGAGCTGCAGGCGGCGATGCGCGCCTATGTCTATAGGCGCATATGCATCGCTGGCCGGGCTCGGGGGGGCCCGCCGGAGCAGGAGGCGGTCGAGGGCTTCGAGCTCCAGGCCCGGGGACTAGCGCTCGCCAGATGGCATGCGGAGCTTTGCTCCCATGCCGCCGAGCGCGTCCCCGGGGCTCTCCTGCCGCACTTCACCTCGTGGCGGGAGAGGCGGTGTGGCAGGCTCTCCTACCGTGCGGCGCAGGTATTCACCGGGCATGGCTGCTTCGGTGTCTACCTGTGTCGCATCGGTCGGGAAGCGACGACGGTGTGCCACCACTGTGGCGCGGAGGAGGACTCGGCGCAGCATACACTGGAGGTATGCCCCGCCTTTTCAGTGCTGCGCCGAGTCCTAAGAAGGGAAGTTGGTCGCGACCTCGGTCTCTCCAGCTTAGTTGGGGCCATGCTGGAGAGCCCGAGAAAATGGGCGGCAGCCATCGCCTTCTGCGAACAGGTAATGTTGCAGAAGGCGGCTGCCGAGCGGGGTCGCCGTGAGCGGGGGGTGCGGCGTGTGCGCCCACGCCTAGAGCCCCCCCCCCCGAGCAGCTGAGAATAGGCGGGCGGCGGGTGTACCAGATTATGCTGGTTTAATTGCCCGCCGCCCGCCAACCGAAGATGTCCTCCCTCCCCCGACGGCCGCCGTGCCCAGGGCGGGGGCCCTGGGCACCCTCATTGAAAAGCGGCCGTCGTGACGAGGCGGTGCGGGGAGCGGTCCCCCGCACCGCCGAACCAAGATTATTCATGGGGGAGGATAAATCTCCCCCCGGGACGCGGCCGGTCACCGCCATTCCATCCTGGTGGCCGGCCAGGCGAGGGGGAGCCGCGGTTGTGTTCGTTAAGAGTTCCCGTGGCTCCCCCAGTAATCGCCAGCGCCCTAGGCCGCCGTGGGGGTTTTAGCGGGTCAAACCTCGCACTACCCTCGTCCCCCCCCCCCGGGCGGGGCGTGGGTGTCTGGCCAGCAGATGTGTATTGAGTATTATATGCAGAGTCCATCTTCGTGATAAAGACACGTTTAGTGCTATATTTTAATCAACATTCCTCCTTGTATGTGCGCGTTGTTTCCAAATAGAATTAAGTTGAACGAAGTCGCTGGTTGCCTTTATGTACACTTTAATAATATTACAGTACAGTTATGGTGTTAGCGATGCGTTATTTGCGTTCTATCTGCGTTCTTAGAGTTCTACGAGTTCTGGAGTTCTAACAGTTCTGGCTAACGTTCTAGGTGCCTTTCCGCTTGTCACCTCGGTTTTTTGTTGATTGGTGGATGGTGGGTTTTGGTGGAGGAAATGAAGCGTTTTTGATTGGAGATGGGTGTGTCGGAAGGAACTTGAAATGAGGAGTGGGAAACTGTTCGAAAGTTCGGGTTGTAATTTCTCCGTTTTGTGAAATATGGAATTTATGAGTCTGTCGCACGTGTTGTCCGTTCGTCGGGTCGAAGGGTATTTTCGTTCGGATGCATTTTTTACTGTCGCAGGTATATTGCTTAATTGCTCAAGGGATGGCCAGGGACGTTCGACCTTCGGTGTTGCCGTCGCAACACTCCTTATAATACAATTTTTAATTGACCTATGAGTGTTTAATATATTTAAAAATGGAACATTTTTTTTTTAGTAAAATTTTTAGAATTCGAAATTGATTACATAAACTATATTTATAGGGATAGTTATATAAATATTTTTTGGTTTTACAGTCTCAATACATCATATCGCATGGGTTAATTTATAATATTATCTTATCAACCTTTTATGATATCGATTTAACTCATTAAACTTTAAACTCTATGTTGACGTATATTTTAGACTTAGATATAACAAACTATCTTAATTATAATCACAAACTAATTTTGACATTCTTACGAAACAACTTTTTTTCAAATAAAATAAAAATTATTCCATGGATAAAAAAGAATTTGAAGACAAATATTCGGAGGAAATTGCGAAATATAATTCATTACTTGAAGAATACAAAGAAAACATTAAAAAGTCTATAACTCTCCTTCATAGATTTAAACAACGATTTAAGAGAGGCAAGACCAATTAAATCATATGTTCGAAAAGTCAACTATATTAGAATGTTACCGATCCATGCCTCTTGTTTATTTGGAATCAATGAGGACTATGTTTTTTATATAACTCCTTTAACTATGTAGTTCTTGTTTAGAAAATCACGGGTTTAATTTTGATACTTTTTTAGTTTATTAAATGTATTTTTTGAATTTATGGCAGTTTCTTATCATATTAGACATTTTTTATCATTTTATATTTTCAACGCCATCCTGTAAATATTTATGAAGTATTTTTATATGATTTTTAAATTTATAACTAAAAATTTGTTTAATTCATTTCTTCTTGTTTCGGCCGAATCGCGGACCGCGGGTCAACGCACGCTCGACTTTCGATGTACGCCGTCTCGCCGTTTTTGTCGAATAAACGGCGAGGCGGCAAGACAATAACACGATCGACGTGCGTTGGCCCGACCGTCAAACGCTCGCCTCGGCCTAATGTATACATGCAGCGTTTTTGCCTTAGGAGGCAATGACCGGCTTTCGACACCTGACGATGCGTCACCTTGAGCATCGGCCAGGTGTCTATATATACTGCCGCAAATGTGATAACGGCGAGATTCTCCAAGTATCGTTATCGCTTACAGACAAGTTTAATTTAGCGCCCCTTGCGCCTATACGAAGCAGTGCTTCAATTGTTATACTTCTGTCGTAGCCGTGCTACACTGCATACGCCGAACGGAGCCGTGCTCCAAAAGCTTGTAAATCAAATAAATCGTGTGTCGTCTCCTCCCGAATTCCGGCGCTTTAATTTTGTGCCGTGCGCAACACTTCTGTTAACCACGATATTTGTATTTTGTAATAATTACCTTTACATGCCATCATTTAAACATTCATAGACAATTAGAAAACCTAAATTATTCTTTTTTAAAAGTATACAATTTATAAAATTTTTTTTGCTTTTTTTATTTGATCATTCTACTCTAACTTCTTTTTTCCACATGTAGTTTTGAAAAAATATACAAATTACAAACCAAATAATAAAAGAACAACTATTGACCGGATGTATATATTTCAAAATTGCAAGACGCACTCATCACTTTTTTTTTTTTTTGTTTAACGTGGGGGAAATCTGCTGGTCAGACACCCTCGTCCCGCCCGAAGGGCGGGGCGGGGGTAGTGCGGGGTTCGACCCGCTAAAACCCCCACGGCGGCCTAGGGCGCTGGCGAGTAGCGGGGGAGCCACGGGAACTCTCAAAGAACACAACCGCGGCTCCCCCTCGCCTGGCCGGCCACCAGGATGGAACGGCGGCGGCCGGCCGCGTCCCGGGGGGAGATTAATCCTCCCCCCATAAATCATCTTGATTCGGCGGTGCGGGGGACCGCACCCCACACCGCCTCGTCACGACGGCCGCACCGGCGGCCGTCGGGGGCGACGACATGTTGTCGTCGCCCCCACTCCTGATAGGACATCCTCGGTTGGCGGGCGGCGGGTAATTAAACCAGCATGATCTGGTACACCCGCCGCCCGCCTATTATCAGCTGCTCGGTGGGGGCTCTAGGCGTGGGCGCACACGCCGCACCCCCCGCTCGCGGCGACCCCGCTCGGCAGCCTCCTTCTGCAACATTACCTGTTCGCAGAAGGCTATGGCTGCCGCCCATTTTGTCGGGCTATCCAGCATGGCCCCAACTAAGCTGGAGAGAGCGAGGTCGCGACCAACTTCCCTACTTAGGACTCGGCGCAGCACTGAAAAGGCGGGGCACACCTCCAGTGTATGCTGCGCCGAGTCCTCCTCCGCGCCACAGTGGTGGCACACCGTCGTCGCTTCCCGACCGATGCGACACAGGTAGACACCGAAGCAGCCATGCCCGGTGAATACCTGCGCCGCACGGTAGGAGAGCCTGCCACACCGCCTCTCCCGCCACGAGGTGAAGTGCGGCAGGAGAGCCCCGGGGACGCGCTCGGCGGCATGGGAGCAAAGCTCCGCATGCCATCTGGCGAGCGCTAGTCCCCGGGCCTGGAGCTCGAAGCCCTCGACCGCCTCCTGCTCCGGCGGGTCCCCCCGAGCCCGGCCAGCGATGCATATGCGCCTATAGACATAGGCGCGCATCGCCGCCTGCAGCTCGAATGGAATTTCTCCCGCCAGAGCAAGCGCCGCCACGGTAGACGTGGTGCGGTAACCCCTTACGAGGCGAAGGGCCATTTGCCTCTGAATCCGGCGCAACAACAATGTGTTGCGCCGGTTTGCCCTCACGGACGGCGCCCAAATCGGGGCGCCGTATAATGCCATAGACCGCACCACGCCTAGGTATAGGCGACGCACCATATCGCCCGGTCCCCCGATATTGGGCAACAGGCGGCCTAACGCGGCCGCCGCCCTCTCAACTCGGGGGACGAGACGGCCGAAATGTGCTCCGAAACTCCAGCGGCTGTCGAGGATTAGTCCGAGATACTTGATCTCGGACTTCACCTCGACGCAGGCTTCTCCAACCCAGATCCACGATCTGGCCCGTGGCCGAGACCAAGGCCGTCCAAACCAGACGGCCTCGGCCTTCTTCGGGGCCACCTTCAGCCCCAGATCGTAGATCCTCGCGACGACGGCTTCCACCGCAACCTCCGCTCGTCGGATGGTCCTCTCGAAGGTGTCCCCGACGGCGACCACTAATGTGTCGTCTGCATAGCAGACGAGAGTGGCACCGTCGGGCAGGGGGGCCTTCAGGACTGCGTTATATCCCAGGTACCACAGGAGTGGTCCTAACACGGACCCCTGTGGGACCCCGCAGTCCACTTCCCTCCGTATCGTCCCATACCGGCCCGGGTATTCCACCCACCTGCCCCGCAGGTAGGCCCCGATCACCCGCCTCAGATAGGGAGACACCTGGTGTTCAACCAGGGCCTCCCTAATGGCGGACCAGGGCAGGGTGTTAAATGCATTGACGATGTCGATCGACACCGCCACGCACACCCCGCCCCGTGCCACGGCATTGTCCGAGAGGGACTTTAGACGCTCAATTGCATCGACCGTCGATCGCCCCTCCCGGAAGCCGAACTGGCAGTCCGCCAGATCGGGGCCAACGCGGGACAGGTGCCTGGCGAGGCGGGCAGCAATGATCTTTTCAAAGATCTTGCCCACCTCGTCCAGGAGGCAAATGGGCCGGTACGCGGAGGGAGAATCCGCAGGCCTCCCATCCTTCCTTAAGAGGACCATCCGACTACCCCTCCAGAGGTCCGGGAACACCCCGGACCTCAGGAGCCCGGAGTAGAGGCCTCTCAGCCTCTCGCCCAGGACACCCATGGCAAGCAGCCAGACCCGGCCGGGGATACCGTCCGGCCCCGGGGCAGTATTCTTGCCTCGAAGCCATTTGACTACCCCGGCCATTTCCTCCGGCGCGACCTCCAGATCCGGGGACCACTCATGTCCCTCTAGCTGAAGGACGGGCCGGGACGCCTCCCCATTGACGGGGAATAGCGCGTCCACGACCCGTCCGAGCATCCCCGGATCCAGGCTCTCCGTCACAGGGGGCGCCCAGGGACGCAATCGTCCCATCGCCATTTTGTATGGGCGCCCCCATGGGTCTCGGTTAATAGTGCCGAGAAGGTCGCGCCAGGCCTGGCTCTTTGCCTGCCTGATGGCCAGCTGCAGGGCGACCACCTTCTCTCTGTATCGCCCATACAGCTGGATAGCCAGCTCCACGTCGGAACGTCGTCGTCGACGGGCGCGGGCGCACTGGCGTCGCGCGCGAACGCACTCTGTGCGCAAATCCGCTATCGCGCGCGACCACCAGTACACCGCCTTCCTCGGGAAAACCCTGGCCCGGGGCATGGCGACGTCGCAAATGGACGTCATTGCGCCCCGGAACCAATGGGCCTCCCTTGTCCCGTCGACTGGCCCGGCCGGTGTTGCCGGCCAGGCCACGACGTGGGCTGCCGCCATCAGAGCGTCCTGGTCGAGGCGCTTTAGCGCCCACCGCGGCTGAGGCGATCCCTCATCAGCGGGGCGACGTCGGGGTGTCGATGGGGCGGCGGAAAGGCCGAGAACAATGTACCTGTGGTCTGATAGTGTCTCGACCTCCTCCGCCACCCTCCACCCCGTAATACGGCGCGCGGCGGGGGGCGTTGCCCATGAAAGGTCAACGATGGACCCCCCATTGTGCCGCACGCACGTATGGACCGAGCCCGTGTTTAAAAGACGGAGCTCGAGTCCCGCCGCCCAATCAAGCACCTCCCGGCCCCTCGGGTTTGTCCCGGGGGAACCCCAAGCCGGCGACTTGGCGTTGAAGTCCCCCAGGACCAGCACCGGACGGGGCTGGCAGCGGGAGACGCATCTCCCCACCCCGTCCAGATACTGCTCGAACTCCCCGAGGGACCACCTTGGAGGTGCGTAGATCGCCACAACCGCGGTGCCGCCCCAGTAAACGGCCAGGTATCCCCGGCCGCGCTCGATAACGGAGCACGCCGGGGACCCCGGCCGGCCTGCCCATATTATAACGGCGGAGCCGCTCAGGTCCCCCATCCAATGTGGATGGTCGGGAATCCTGTACGGCTCCGCCGCTACGGCCAACCCGGCACCCCGCTCGGCCAGGAATTGCACCAGAAGGTCCTGTGCCCTGGCCGAGCGGTTCAGGTTGGCCTGTATTATAGGGCCCTTGGGCCCCATTATGGGCAGGCCTCTACATCCATCGCCGCCGCGGGAGCGGTGGCGTCTGGGGCCTCTTTGGCCCCATCCGCCCCCGCGGGCGCGATGGTGACACCTTTTGGTGCCACCTTCGGCTTAGTTGCTACGGTGGCCGCCGCCTTGGCCACCGCGGTTTTCCTCCCCTTGCTTCCCCTGCCGCGTTTCGCGCTGGCAGGGCACGCCCGGCTACCGAGGCGGTGGCCGGCCGGCTTGCCTGCTCCCGCACAGAGCGGGCAGTTAGGCTTCGCCGTGCAGCCAGCCACCTTGTGGTCCAGACTGCCGCATCCGAAGCAGCATTCGGACCGGTCCTCGGCCGCAGTGCATCGCTGCCTAGTGTGGCCTAGGCCAAGGCAGCGATAGCACTGCAGGGGCCGGGCGCTGAGTGCCTCGACCGTCGCCTGGGTCCAGCCCACAGTAAGCCTTCCCGCAACCGCAACTTTGCGTGCAGCCGCAGTAGGGCACTGGACCCAAAGGGTGCCAAGTCCCGAGGGGGAAGACCGGATTTCGCCGGTCCTCACCTCCCCCTCGTCGCACCCTCCCACACGGGCAACTGCCGCGGCAACCTCAGCCGGCGTGGTCGAATCGACCAGGTCGATTCGAGGTCGGTCTTCTTTACCGGGCGCGCGACCTTCACGCCGGTGCCTGCCAGCGCTTCGGCCACTTTCGTGGCAAGGGCGGTGGCTTTGGCAGCCCCGTCGGCGCCGGGGATCTCCAAAATTAGAGCCCCCGTCACCGCCCTCCTCGGCTTCATCGAGACAATGCCAATCTCTGCCAGGTCAACTTTTGACCTGGCAGTGGCCATTGCCTCGGCATACGTCATAGCCCCGCCGGCCGGTACCGTTATCGTGACGGCAGCCGTGCGGGGCGGACGCGGCGGCAGGGGAGCCCTCTTGGGGGCAGCCGGTGCCACCCGTTTCGCCGCCCTCCCGGTCGAAGAGGCCTTGGCAGCCGCCGCAGGTTTAACTGCGGCAGCCGCCTTTTTGGCCTTTCGGCCAACAACCCTCGACCACACCTCAGTTGGAGGTGCGGTGGAGGGCGGCGCAACAGCAGAGGCAGCCCTCTGCTGTGGGGGCTGCATCTGTGCCGCCTTAGCGGCCGCAGCCCCTCCTCTATTGCCACCCTTTTTCCCCCCTTTCCTGTCTATCGACAGGCTGGGGGTGGATGGCACGGGTGGCACCGACCGCGGATCCTGCACCCGCGGGATCAGCTCCCTCCTGAACGATGCCAGCTTGGCATCGATCAGGGAGCCGATCTGTGCCAGCAAATTCGCTGGCACCGCTGCGGACGCCGGCAAGGGCTTCCCTCGCCCAGGGCGTTGGGGCCCTCGGGCGCCGGCGCTCAGCAGCGGCCCTGTGTCCCCCTCAGGGGCCGGCGGCGGAGGCATCTCGACTGCTGCCAGCCTCGTTTCCACCGCCTGACGGAGTCGGGCCACCTCGGTCCGCAACTCCGCCATCTGCTCCCTAAGGAGAGCGTTTTCCGCTTCTAACAGCCGGGTGGCGTCGGAAGCTGACCTCATTGTCAGCTCCGCAACGCCCGCCCGGCTGTTCAGGGCCGCCGCTTGCAGGATCCGCACCGTGACTGGCCGCAACTCCCTTGTCGCATTAGAGATCTTGGCCACTTCGGCCAGGCTCTCCATTATCGACGCCGCTATCTCCCGTGTCGGACGGCTGCGAAGATTCGCAGCGATTTCCACCTCGTCCGGAAGCGGGTCGACCGATCTCCTGGGCTGCGGCCCCGGGGCCACCGGGTCAAAAATTGCCGCGATGAGGCCCCTGTTGGCCTCCGTCAGCTTACGTTTCGCCTCATAGAGGCCAACGTACTGACCAGTAGTCGGCGGTCTTCCCCTCTTCCTCCCTGTTGAGGAGCCAGGGGCGCTCTGCGAAGAGCGGTGAGAGGAGACCGAGTGGTCGGACTCCTCTCCCCCATCGCACTCGCCAAGGTCCACAGCGGATCTCTCTCTGCCGCGTGTTGCGGGAAGTTCCCGCAACACCGACCCATCCATGCGCTCGAGGCGCACGCTAGCCACGCGCGCCTCCTTCTCCCTCTCGTGTCCCCCCACCCCGGTTTTTTTAATTTGTGAACAATCCATAGTTGATCCCACGAGAATGGTCGGAAAAGAGGTCACCCCGGGTAGAGCCGCCATACCCGGGGAAGGCTAATACGCCCGGGGGGTCGCCAGGTACCCCGGGGTTGTCCGCTAACGATTGGTGCACCCACCAACCATAGCTGGCGCTTACTCCAGCTACGCCCTCATCACCGCGCAACACTGCTTGGGGCTAGGGATTTTTTAGAGAGGTTGTCATCCTCGCGGCCCGGCCGGCTAAGGCAAGACCCCCGTTCCTGTAAAACATGACCACAGGTTTACGGTATGTGTCCGACTTTTAGTAGGCCCCTCACCTCAAGCCACTCCAGCTAGGTAGAACCTACCAGGGAATAAATTCCCCGCTGGCACAGCCTTGAGGATCATTAGGGCACGAAGCCCCCCCCCACCACGACAAGGTAGCGGACACGGGGGGGACGCACTCATCACTGCCTTTATTAAGAATATGTATAATATTTGTAAATATTTAAATTTAAGCATACCAACTATTTAATTTTTTTATTTCAACGTCAAAATGTTTAATTTAGCATTATAAAAAAAAAAAAAAAAAAAAAAAACTGTTGGAAATACGCCCTAATATACATGTGAGCAATGCCTGCAGGTTGTGTGATCGAGCGTGGTTTGTGTTGCGACTGTCCTTCACTTCCGTGTGAGCTTCGCATCAAGTAGAACCGTGAGAGCGAGTGTGCTTATAACTTTTCTATTATACAGGGTGTTCCACAATTATTTTAACAGCCGAAAATGAGGGGTAGCTGAGGTCATTTGAAGTAACTTTTTCCTTTGCGAAAATGCAATCTGGGGCTTTGTTTACGAGTTATTAACGAAAAACACTGGCCAATGAGAGGTGACGGTGCGAGAGAGAGGGTCCGCGAGAGAGTCCGCAGCACGAGGCTTTGACAGAAGGTCGGGACGGACTCGAGCCGCGTTCGAAGTATTGAACAAGTCACAAGGTGAGAACTTTCCGGATTTTCTTTACTACATAACAGTGATATTTTTAAGAAAAACGCTGTTCACCTCTACTTTAGAACGTCTGAAGAATATTTACTAATTTTTCGGACCCGAAATAATATGTAGTTTAACCGTGACAGCCGTTTTAATTTTCTGGTGTGCATAACACCTTATGTGTACCATATGAAATTTTTATGCAAGGTGTACAGTAAAGGTTAAGGTACGTAAAGGATTTGTTTTTTAGAGAAATATGAAAAATATTATCGATAAGAAACTCACCCATTTAGTTGAGGATGCATTTGCAGACTCGTACGTACTGACCTCGTACAACGAACAGCTGATACCAGGTCGATGACCGCAACATTTGAGAGATACTGTCGGTGGAACCTCTGGTATGGTTATTTGCGAAGTTCACTTACACTGCACTGTCACCAAACACTGATCAGTTAATTAATCACTGATAATCCGAATCACTTGTGAATATTAAGAAAGATCACTGAGACTCGTTCGCGGATAATCGTTTATTCGACACGTTCGTTCGAAAGTCGACGTTTCACTGCCGAAAAATTCAGGCCTTGACTGTGGGCCCTTGTTGTTCGTCGTTTGGCCGTCCGAGGAAATGACACTCGATACCATTTTCTTCGCACGGCCATTAATTACATTCTAAGAGCGCAGGGTGACAGCGGGTCGGACACAGTTTACGTCTCGGCATATCTTGTTTATTTCATTTGGCGGTACCCCGCGCTTCGTGAAAATGGTATCGGGTGTTATTTCCTCGGACGGCCGAAAGACGAACGACAAGGGCCCACGGTCGAGGCCTCGATTTTTTGGCAGTGAAACGTATAAACTATGACGTGTCGTATAAACTATTATCTGCAAACGCGTCACAGTCATCTTTCGTAATATCCACAAATGTTTCGGATTATCAGTGATTAATTAAGTGATCAGTGTTTGGTGACAGTGCAGTGAAAGATCAGCTGTACGTTGTACAAGGTCAGTGCCCTTCGACATCGTGAATTTCAGCCAGCAAATGCATCCTCAACTAAATGGGTGAGTTTCTTACTGATAATATTTTTCATATCTCTCTAATAAACAAATCCTTTATGTCCCTTATTTATTATTAAATCAGCTTAGGAAATCATTCGTTAATCTTCACTGTACACCTTGCATAAAAATTTCATATAGTACACACGAGGTGTCATGCACACCAGAAAATTAAAACGGCTGTCACGGTTAAACTTCATATTATTTCGGGTCCGAAAAATTAGTAAATATTCTTCAGACGTTCTAAAGTAAAGGTAAACAGTGTTTTTCTTAAAAATATCACTGTTATGTAGTAAAAAAAATCCGGAAAATTTTCGCCTTGTGACTTGTTCAATACTTCGAACGCTGCTCGAGTCCGTCCCGACCTTCTGTCAAAGCATCGTGCTGCGGACTCTCTCGCGGACCCTCTCACTCGCACCGTCACCTCTTATTGGCCAATGTTTTTCGTTAATAACTCGTAAACAAAGCCTCAGATTGCATTTTCGCAAAGGAAAAAGTTACTTCAAATGACCTCAGCTACCCCTCATTTTCGGTTGTTAAAATAATTGTGGAACACCCTGTATATATATGTATATATGTATACCTTTTATATTCGAGTCTATTGTAAAACCTATATACAAATAAATAATCTCAACAAAAACCATAATTTTTATAATTTTTTTTAATTAATTGAGAGAACTTTAACAATCAAAAGCATTAACCACTTAAAATCTATTGTAATCTAAGAACTTATTAATATTTATACTCTATTTGAAATCAAAAATCTCTTTCTGACTTTGAATAAGTTGGCGGGCAAAAGTAAGTTTCAAACAGAAGCTTCACCAGTGATACAATTAAAGCTATAACGTTAACGAATAAGACCTTCTCTAAAAATATATATATATATATTTCAGTATCAATATAAAGCTATTTTTTGAATAAGAAGAAAGACATGATATAAAGGAACAGTGAAAAAATACAACCCAATACAACTATTCGATTAACTCTATATTTGCTGTTAACATTACTATAAAAATTTCATTAATTATTAGTGATTATTAGAACTGAATATTAAAGTAGATATTGAGAACATTTCTTGCTTTAAGAAGAAGAAAATAGTGAGAATAATAACACCTTGATAAAACGATACGAAGTTCCACGTAGCAAACTCTCTGAGAGAAAGTTGATCTTTGGAGACAAGCTCTTTGTAAAATTCAGGAAATCTATTACATACATCACGAGATATGTCACTGGTTGTAACAAATGAGAAAATTGGGAAGAAAGTATATACTGTCACAAATGCTATTAAAATGCTACCATTATACATATAGGCTAAAAGGTATAAAGTAAATGATTGAACACAATAAACCTTGAAGAACAGACAAAATTGTACTTCTGTGTATAATTAAATGTGTTATCTTAACACTATTCATGTATGAATTTCTACCATGCTAGAAAAATAAGTCTGATACATAACAGAATTTATTAATACTATAATCCGCTGCCAAAGATGCTTGGTTGCCTTCTTTTCCAACTATACCTACACCAACATTCGCTTCTGTTATCATTGATACATCATTTCCTTCATCTCCAATACAACATATTATTTTATTTGTTCTTTTTCTTCTTTCTGGCTACCAAGGCTTTTTGAGTAGGAGAAAATCTACATCCTACGATTGAATCTAGCTAGATTATATCAATAAATTTGTCGAAACAATTGTTCATAATCAGAGTAAGAGTATTTCCATCTACAATAAGAGAATCATAGTCAGCTGCCTCGATCTCTCTAAGTTTGGAATCTAAAACATCTATAGAATCTATATTAGCTAATATAATATATGAGGTACTTTTTGAAAATATCCTAGATGATATTGCTATCGAGATGGCCGTCTCTATTTTATCACCAGTACGCATCCACACTTTGATTCCACCATTCCTTAAATTTTCTAATGTCATTTTAACATTGTCTTGTAATTTATCTTCAACCCCAAAACATTCATATCCTTTTCAATAAAAGCCATTGCATCAGCTATAGCCTCATTACGATTATCAAGATTTAATTTTGCATCATTATAAATCTTTTCAAATTTATCAAAATCTTCTTGTGAAAGTATCTTCCTTAATATCTTCTTCAAGGGTTCTAAAACCATCTCTAGCCATATTTTCAGTTTCTTCTTCCACCTAATCATTAGTTTTAATTATTTTATTCATGACTACATCTGCTCCTTTCACAAAGAAAAGTATTTCTCCATTGTACTTTAATATTATACCCATTCTTTTTGTTTCACTAGTAAAAGGAAATATATGAATGATTTCGTAAACTTGTTTCTCATTAATATTATCAAGTATAACTATTCTATTTTGATCTCTATCTCTATCTCTATCTCTTCATTCCAACAAGTTCAGTCCAACTAACTATGGCCACATCATCAGGGCTAGATGCTTGGTAAGTAAGTTTATCGTCCGATTCAACTGGTGTAACGTTGTGACATACACAAAGTGCATGAACGAGTTCAAAAACCTTTGTATTTAAATCTTTCTTTCCTCTCATAAAAACTTGCCTTCCTCTCATAAAAACTTGTCTTCTGTATTAGTAAGAAATTTGGCTATATTTCTTGATATTTCATCGTTAAGATCCTGTGTATAATAAATTGTACCTACATGTACTTTCTTCATCTCCATTTCATTCTTTGTTAATGTACCAGTTTTATCAGTTAAAAAATAACTGACTCTACCCAATTCTTCTGGTATGTTCGAATTTCTCACAATTGTGCCGGGAATGTTTTCATCTTTAATAATATAAAATGCATAGATATATCTTGCCATCTCGATTGCAACTTTTAACGAAATCGGTATAATATATAAGAAAAGGACAATAAATTTTATAAATGTGACTAAAGAAAATTGTTTTGACTTTTGACAGATAGTAAATACCAATGCAACAATCGCGGCTAAAGATCCAAGAGCTTTATTAAAAACACATTCATTATCAATCATACTATCTTTATTTCTAAGTTTTGAAGTATTCATTATAACCACCAGTACAAACAACAAAACCAAGTGCAGATGATAACACGATCGACGTGCGTTGGCCCGACCGTCAAACGTTCGCCTCGGCCGTATGTATACGCGGCGTTTTTGCCCGGCCATCGACACCTGACGATGCTTCCCCTTGAACATCGGCCAGGTGTCTATATATACTGCCACACATTTCGATAACCGTTGCAATACAACAATACAATTAGGATTGTCAAAATTTCGGTCGTTAACGTCACGAGTTTAATTCTGCGCCCTTGCACCCATCCGAAGCCGTACTTCATCGTTATACGCTGAACGGAGCCGTGCTCCAACAATTGTAACTATTAACAATTCTGTTGCGCCGTGCGCAACGCGTTTTATACAAGTTTACGTGGACTGTGGAGTCCAAAAATAAATCAGCAAGCGACACGACGTCGGACTAAATCGTTTTCGTCTCCTTACGACCTCCGGCAATTATTTTGTGTCGTACGCAACATTCACCATCTTCTTCTATTGGTTGACAATTAAACTTCATTATTGGATAAGTTTGCTGAGTTTATAATTGGATCGTTGTTATTTGCTTCTGGTAAGTTCTTTTTAGAATCTTTAGATGTAGAGTTTGTATAAACCCAATCATATACCTCACTTCTTATAGAAGCGTTTACGAGTTCTGCATTCTCAGATTTTTTATTGGAATCATTTGTCAGTAATTTCAATAAATCATCAAAAAACATTGGGTTTCTTCAGCTTAACATCCGCTAAATCATTTTCATTGAGCTCTCCAATCATAAGCATCCCCTTAAACGAGTAAATATCTTTATGTGTCTCTTCCGCCAAAACAATTATATCTTTTAATTGTTCGAAAGGTACTGTTTGTGTACTTGGAACAGCAGTACAAAGCTTCCAGTCGGTTTCTCCATCAAGTTGATCGGTTCTAAGAAATATTTGCCCCGTTATGTCCAGATGTCTTAAGAAGAACCATATCAGCAGGAATTCTCTCATCTTTCTCTAAAGATATTATGTCCCCAACTTTAATATCTGAGCTATGAACACGTTTAAATTCCTCATTTTCAGTATATTTTATATAGAATTGATTGTTTATAAAACAATCTCTAATATATCTTCTGTAATCATTATAAGATTCTTTAAACAAACATGCAATAATAACCATTATCCAAGGACCAAGAGATGAAATTGGTGAGAATATTCTAAACCTGTCAAAGCATTGTGTAACTGATATTACAAAAAATTAAGTGTTAAAAAAGAATTTGAACTACTGAAGAAGAATCCAGAATGGTAGTGTGTACCAACAGTAATTTTGATTGCATATTGCATTATTTTCCTGTCATATCCTTTGAGATGATTTGAGTTTTTTTAAAAATAAAGGAGAAAAGCAACAAATAAAAAACAAGATTCTATTTTTTATTTATTTAAAATAAAATATAATCTTTCTAAAATATATTACTATTTGTTCTTCTAAATAAAACATTTATATTCATTTCTTAATCTTTGAAGAATAATAAACTGTAAGCCTTTTTTACTTATTAATTTTGAATTTTAGAATAATAGCAAAGTTCTTATGCATAACATTTAAAAAATGTTCTACCTAATAAAGAAATTTAAGTGTTTAATTTTCAGAAAAAAGACGTTTACCATTATACTATAAAACTTTATGATAGAAAATGTTTTTTTAAAAAATAATGTTTTTACTGTCAAACAGAGATGTTTTTTTAAAAAAAATAGTATTTTTACTGTCAAAAAGAGTATCATGTTACTATAAAAAACAACAGCGGATTAAAAATATTTAAAACACGTCATAATTTTAAATATCAGTACAAAACGCTATAAAAAATTTACAAAATTTAATGGTTTGATAAAATTAATAGAATTAAAAACTTAAAACAATTTTATTATTTTGCTGAAAATAGTAACATATCAAGTAAAACTTATAGTATTCTACTAAATAAAAAGGAATAAATAATAAAGTAAACCAGCAAGCAATTTATGTTATACTAAATGAGAAATCTCTCTTGAAAATTGTATTTATGTGTAAATATTGGCCTTCTTGTTATTCTTAATGTGCATGTATAAAATACTATGCAAATTTTTCGATTTTGTAATTTATATAATGATACAAAGAAAGGGTTAAAAACTGTGAAGTAAAACAAAAAATAATTTAAACCTTAAAGAGATATTTAAGGCCTTTAATTATATATACAATATAGATTTAAAAAACTCTTTATAGATACCGTATTATAATTATTTTAACAGTCACTTTTCCAAAATATTTTTTTTTTATTTTAGCTGTAAAATTTATAAATAACAGTTTGATAAAAAAACAAAAACTTAACCCTTTTCTATATTAGAACGAGATTATCATTGAAATTTTGATGTTAATATATAAAAACAAGTTTTATGTTCTACTTTTACTATTTTTTATAATGTTCTTAAAATATTTGAGTTTTAATAACTATTTTTTTTCATGAATTATTTTTTAATGATAACAAGAAAATAAAAGTATAAACAGGATTATTACATATATATTTGTTTAAAATTATTTATTTAAAAAAAAAACTTACAAACCGCTTACGATTAATCGATAAGGCTGCTTTAAATACATAAAGAAAAACATTTTACTTTAAATACATATCAAAACATTAAAATTATTGTTTTGTTTGTAGTGAGTCGTAATTTTATATTATGTTGAGTTTAAAACTAAAAGATTATTAACTAAATTAAATTTTTAATATCGAATATTGAACCGGTTAATATCTATAAATGTTATTAATGAGCGGTTTAAATAAACAAAATATAAAAATACAACGTGTTCGACAATTAAGCTTAAAAGTTAAATTTCCAAAATATTTTATAAATTTGAAGGTTCGACAGAAAAAACTAGTATATTGAAATATACTAAAAAAATGTAAGGTAACAGTCAAATAAAACAAGTAGATTCATTTTCCCCTGTAGTGATATCATCTTAGTCAATAAACCAGAAGGTATAAATGTTATATTAGATAATTTGTATATTGGAATTAAAAAAAACAAAATTCCTACATTTGCACAAAATAAAAAATATTATTAAGAATGGTTATGAACTATAATGAACTAATAAACATGTATGCAGCAAAATGTGATATAATTTGTACATAAAATTTTCTATAAACACTGTAACTATTTAATTCGTTTGAAGACAATTTAAACAAGACATAGGAGAACTTAATTCAATTTATAAAAAAACATCAAAAAGCGTTTTTTAAGTATTCTAAATACACTTAATAACAAAACTAATCTTTTCATAATACAAAACTATCGTATAAAGTAAATATATATTTGAATCATTTTTCAAGGTAGAGAGGTTTTTATATGGCATTCACATATATGGCATTATCGAAAACATGAGTGGCTTCGTGTGACCCTCGTGTTAGGGTAGTAAAAGATTTGGTTTTCTCTCGTAATCTGGTGACCGGAACGTAGCTTCTCACCTATGTAATCACTCACACGATAATCTGCCAAGATGCCAGATACCGAGATAAAATTCTTAAATATCTATACGTACAACTAACTCCAGTATCTTGCCTCTGTGATGTTAAATTTGATATTTTCCACGCCGTCGTGCAGCAATTTCTTATATCCCACTTTTTTTGTCTCTTATTAGTCTGCTTATTTCAACAGATATCAAAGTATAAATACTCCACCTGTGACAAACAAGTGAAGCTCTCAAACTCTAAAATGATCGAACAATGGAAACTTTGTAAATAATTAGATTCTGTTAAAATTCTTGCCCTCCAAATTCATCCTCAAAGATTGAAAATTTCTCCTTCAAAATTCAGTTTTATTGTAGGACGCACTTGCATTATAAAAGATGGAAATGGAAAAATTCTAAGGTAATATCTTCGCTTGTAAATTTCAATAGGTTTGAACAGATATAAAAATCCGTAGGGTGTGTTAAGTAAATATATCGAGTATATCAATAATATATTTCTTTATTTCCTTTAATCAATATTGCTGTTTGTATAACTGAAAACTCGATGCTCATCGAGATATTTGAGAGCCTTTCTAAAAACGCATTACCGCACCACGTGCGATAACATCAAAAATCCAGTATCTTTCGCTTAAAATAGACTTGTTTCATTTATTTCCCCAGCCCCGTAAACCTTCAACGAATCCTGCGAGTCCAGCCTGGCCGCCCTTCTTGGCTTGATCTCCCAATTTCTCCCTCAAATCCGGAAACTCGACCATGTTGCAGGCCAAGTCGAAGAACAACGGTTTGCAAGGGATAGGCTGCATGGATGATGCTATTAGTTTATAATTGGAAAATACTTTTTATTTCAATCGTTTTTTGTAAGCAGTCCAAAGTTCCTTCTTATATTCCAACGCGGCAGCTAACTTGTCCTTTGCCTCGGTGATACCTCTACCAACAACAGCTAAATCTGCTCCAGATTTTACAACAGATTCTGGAGTATTGTACTGTTGACCGAAATTGTCGGAACTTTGGCCGAGCTTCACTCCAGGGGTCAGCTGAACGAGGCCTGGATTCGTGAATATATTCGACTGACAAACGATGCCAGCGACTATGTTTGAATTTTGTGCGATCGACACTGCGTGCCGAACGTACTCGTCATTTGTTAACGCGCCTTTAGAGGACATCTGCGCCAATATAAAAATACCACGCGGTTCGTTAACATTTCCCAACGCATTTTTTAATCCATCTACTATGCTCTTTCCTGCTATCGCATGCACAGTAACAATATCTGCCCATTCCGCAATTTTGTAAATACCCTTTTGGACTTCCGGTCCTCCATTAAAAGAAAATCGTGCTTCTTAGCCAAATCTTGCAAACGCTTTATAAAATCGCAGCTGAAGTCTTCTACTATATCTACGTGCGTTTTTAGTACCACAATGTGTGGTCCTACCAAATTTGCTAATTGTAAAATAGAGTCTGCTTTGGTCAAGTCTGCTGCCAAGCACATAGTAGATTCTTTTGTTTCCATTAGATTGAATATTTTAGATGCAATCTCGTTTGTAGCCTTATTAGCGCGACAGTAAAATGGTATTTTCAGTCTGCATTCTGGAACTTTAAAAGAAGCTATTTAATATTCTATGAAGCAGAAAATGACGCAGCGTAAAATGTTATTTACCTTGATTAACGATAACAGGAGCTTGACATAGCGACAAGTAGTTTAGTACATCTTTTCTTATCGTTGGTGTAATCTTGTCGGCTTCCACGAGGTAAGCCAAGAGACTGGTGACCGAGTACAAACTCCACATGTTTATACCATCAGCTTCAATATTCTTTTTGCCACCCTGTTCTCTGTCAATCACTACAAGAGCATCTGTTACCTTCAAACCCTCTTTCCTTAAAGTTTGTACAGTCTCTAGGATACTGCTGCCGCTAGTGACTACATCCTCAATGATCACACAATTATCTCCTAATTTAAAATGGCCTTCTATCATTTTCTTTGTGCCATATGCCTTTTCCTCTTTTCTTTTGATTAACATGGGGATATTAAAATCGACAGATAACAAAGTAGCTAATGGTAAAGCAGTGTAAGGTACACCACAGATCTGAGATACGTTTTCACGGTCCTCTGACAGTCTCCACAGTGCCTTCGCCAGTTGAGCCTTCGAAATATCAAAGAATATAAACAATTTAAAAATTATACAAATGACAGAGTATGCTTGATAGAATTTATAAATTACTCATACCATAACTTTTGGCTGAGAGATTATTACTCTCAAGTCAAAATACACTGGACTTTTCAAACCAACTTTGGTCACAAATTCTCCAAATTTGATCGCGTCGATCTCAAAAAGTGAAATGGCTAACTTCTTCAATTCTACGTCCATGGCACTCGATTTTTCGCACATGATTTCTGTCTATTGAAATTAAAACACCGCGTGCTCCCTGAAAGCATGATGCACAGAGCGATATTTAACCTGTTGCACATAGCTGTTTCTATTTCGTATTATATTTCATTCAAGTGTACAGTTCATTTTAGGATAAGAATAAATTATGCAATACGTACAGATTAATAACAATTTTAACGTTAACGATGAGGGATTAGGTTTTCTGGCACTGCGTGATCGGAACGGCAGCTTCTCACCTATGTAATCGCTTTGCTGCAGATATCAAAGTATAAATACTCCACCTGTGGCAAACAAGTGAAGCTCTCAAACTCTAAAATGATCGAACAATGGAAACTTTGTAAATAATTAGATTCTGTTAAAATTCTTGCCCTCCAAATTCATCCTCAAAGATTGAAAATTTCTCCTTCAAAATTCAGTTTTATTGTAGGACGCACTTGCATTATAAAAGATGGAAATGGAAAAATTCTAAGGTAATATCTTCGCTTGTAAATTTCAATAGGTTTGAACAGATATAAAAATCCGTAGGGTGTGTTAAGTAAATATATCGAGTATATCAATAATATATTTCTTTATTTCCTTTAATCAATATTGCTGTTTGTATAACTTTGCAATTATAAATACTATTGCAACGTATAAAAAATGAAATCTTATCAAAAAAACGCCTAAGCCAACAAAGTATTTAAAAAGAAAAGAAAAAGGATTGCTTTAGAAAATTTGCCAAAAGTATTAATTTCCGTTTAAATCCTATATACGTGTGCAAATTGTACAAACTATTTAAAAATAAATAGATTGTTTAAAATTATGTCAACTGTGCTAATTTTGTGTTAGCCGTATCGTCTTCAACGTTCACCTTCCGCCGTGTGCGTGTCGGCTGTTTTTATATTGACGAGTCCGATGCCTATTCGGGGTTAAACCACCTCACGACGTTATACATGGGACCTGCGCATGTATACACCGTCGCTTTGTATTCGTCACTTGTGTCATCCTTTCAATAATCCTAATATTAAATCAGTTACCCATTTTCCATTGTCTCCCATTCAACATCGTTCGTAAAAATTAATATTATTCGTTAAGTTCTAAAAAGGATGCTATCATTGTAAAGTGTATAAATTTATTAATATTATAAATACCATCTGCAAGAGAGAGAGAGAGAGAGAGAGAGAGAAAGAGAAAATATATTCTGTACGATTAATACTCTTATTGCCTCCATATAATATTCAACATTGGTAGTAGAAATTAAATATACAAGATGAACGCTGTGACTAAATTCATGAAAATGAGCTGAGAAACTCAGGATACTTTACCGATTTATGAGTAGCAATACTGACCTCAGTGTATTAAAAACCGTAAAACTGAATAGCAGTTATTTATCTTAAAGTTGTAAAAAATTTCGTCCCATTGGAATTCCGAAAGGACATGTCCTGGAACACTATAACAAATAATCAAATCAAAAGTTGGTTATCCGCACATTTCAACCGATTGATCAGGTGAAATATTGCACAATTCAGCAAATGTCTCTTAAGGACGAAAATAATAATTCCTTCGCCCCTGGCATAAGTTCTGTCCTTTCTAAATGTAACAAAACGAGTGAAGTTGATCTCATTATCGGATTCAAGTCAAGATTCCACTATGAAGATGTCCACCTCTTGCATAATAATCAGTAGCTGAAATCTATAATAGATTCCGAGTAAAATTTTCGCAATCGCAAGATGATTCTTGTGTCGTGATGTTGTTTCGTGCCCACGTAGAGAACGTTTGACGAATATTCGTGTCGCGGATTTTAATGTCCGGAAGTTTTCCTCGACGATACTGCGTTGCAAAAACAGTACAATTCCAGTCCTTTGCGTAAGAGACGATATTAAAAAAGATAAAAATTGATTAGTGTATCCCCGAAATCGTGGTATAACAGGCCGGACGTTGATTCTACATGCGAAAATAAGTGGGGCAAAGGGAATAACATTTTTTCATTCAAGGCTCGTTTCCGAGAAAAACTATGTTGAAAAATAATACTACTTAATGGAAATCATATAGTTGTGCCGGCCACGACATACCAATTCCAAACTTCGCGAACTTGACTCACATTTCACCGCAGTGCGCTCGAGAACACAGCCTTTAATGAAAAAACGTTATTCTTTTTTCTGGACTTACTTTTCCGTCTAGAATCACTACTTGGCCGGATGTACCGGGATGGTCGCGACATATAATTTTTATGCCGTTTGTATCATGATCTTGTAATGTAATGAATTTACTTTTTAGTCTTTTGTTCTATGCGACACAAGTACTGTACGATGCAAGAAAAGAAATTCACCTATTCATCTTTATCAAAGACAATTGTGTGGTCCATTTTTGTAACCGATCTTCACCGATCCAGAAGTGTACAATCACGCTATGGTGGTCGTGAAAATAACCAACCATTAATAATAGAAATTTAAACATATTTTCTGTATTCTTGTGATTTTTCTAGACTTTTTCATGATACTTTTATTCAAAATCTTTATGAAACAAAGACAAAGATAGGTTTTACAATTTTTATAGAGCGTTTCAGCGGTAATTGCAAGTTACTTCGCATCTCGGCTCGATTTTCGTGTTGTTTATCAAAATAATTATTTCCGTTTAACTTAAAAATGCGACAGCGAAGTATTAATTTTTTTTATTCTTTTTCATTTTTCAAAATAAATTACATAATTCGTATATACCGTATGTTGTTCGATTTTGGTTATAGAGAAGGCAATGTCTTTTTGGTTATTGGGGGTGTTCGGATAAATAATTGTTGCGTGCGGTGTAACTACTAACTTTATTAGAAAAAATCGCGCAGAGTCACTTCGGGCAGCGTATCGTCGTAGTAAGAGTAACGGCGTTGCGTGTACCACACGCTTACAAGTCTTTTTCCGTCCGAGATATGTCAGGGCGAGCGTCTAACTACCGCTCTTTTTATACTAGTAGTTTGCCCCCGGCAAGGGCTCTGGACACCTCCTGATTGGTTGACCCGCGAATGGGTTTTCCCAATCAGCGTTGTCCATTTCCTTCTCACCGCCTTGTCCCTTACGCCCTGAGCGCGTCCTGTTTTGGGACCGCGTGGTGATCGGAGTGGGTGCGTTTTTTGTGATGTAACGGCCGGGCTTTTCCTCAGGGCTGTTGCGTTCGGACGTACGGCGTTCGGGTCCGTTTTGCGTGCCCTTCGGAATTCCCGGTTATTTATGACGGTCTCGTTGACTATCGAGAATTAGGTAAAAAACTCTACTGACTTATTGCCATCTGGACAGAAAACAGCTCACTCAAAAATAGCCTTTTCGAAGGAGAGTCATAAATACGCTAGTCGTTTGCACGAGAAATAAATCTTTTTTATGTGCGCCGACTGGTCGCTACAACTTTATACGCAGAAATGTACAATTTCATATTTGCTAGAATTGTAGAAATCTATCGCTGTCGAAACAAGGACGAGCAAAACGGCGATCATAATAAAGCGTTCTTATACACACATACCTATTAATTTACGCATACATTCAACCGTACACAGATGATGTAGTTAGTTTTAATATATGGCGCATATTCCAACATATTCTCGTAAAATCAAAGGGACTGTGCTTTTTTAGCGTTTTCATGCGACGTTTCCCATCATTTTCGTGATTTTCTCGCAATTTTATGCCGAGAAATGTATTTTTCCGCATTTCCAAAAGATTTGCGTACGATTGGCTGACAAAACGGTGAGGCTAGCCATATTTGTCATTGTTGCCTTCTTCAAACCGAACAACGTAGCACCTAGTGCCTACAATCCTACAGAGAGTTGCTGTCTCCTACCGACCGGCAAGCCGTACGCAGCTACAGGTGAGTGCTTCCTTCAACAATTAATATTTTGTACAATAAAGTCAGTGTGTTGCCGTGAGTGATACAGAAATTAATAACCGAAGCATTATCTTTCATTTTCTATTATTCGCAGCGCGGATATGTAAATTGCATTTTTCGAAATTTCTCGATTTTTACTACGCGTTATTTACTCGGTGGTGTAGTGGTTCAAATTCGATATTTTTCTCGCATTTTCCCCTCGGAAAAATCCTGTGAACTAGGTAATGTAATAGAATTTTCAAATAATCTGTGTAAGTTTCAAATGTCCTAGTCAACTTTAATGCCATGCTTTATACTTATTGAACTTGTTGATTTTTTTTTTCTATTATTTTCTACTTCTAATGATTTTTATTACTTTTGGGTTGAAAATTTTGTTGTTATTATTAAAATTTAAGAAATGACAATCATAATAATTGTAAATTAGAATTTTCTATCAGGGTGTAAAATGAATTTTCGCAAAATATTAATCTTTTTAATGTATTTTAGATACTTGGCAGAGTTTTACAAATCTCAAGACAGATATAATTTCTAGGCACTCATCAAGACTGATAATTATCACTTCGATGGAGTAAGGTAATCTTTCACTATCATTTATGTCAGTTTCTCTCTCTCTCTCTCTCTCTCTCTCTCTCTCTCTATCTCTGATCATTTTAATTATTTTATAATTTCCTGCATTATAATATTTTTGTGTGATCATAGTAATATTTGTCTTGTATGGGTTAAATAAACGTACATAATTGGTTAAGAATTATCTCAACTCCGCGATTGCAAGGTTTGAAAGGGGCAGTTATTTCTCTGGGAAATCCTGTACTTGTTATATCTACATGTAAATAATGAGTCATTATTTTCAGTAGATTTGTGTATGGATGTTAAACACATAATTTTATGATTGTACAAATGTATGTAGACAAAATAGTATCGCAGAAGCCAAATTTAGGACAAAATAATATAAACCACAGTTTTTTAATTACTTAAGAGCATTTCCAAGTCAAATATAGTGTATACTTTATAAGCCTAATGAGACACGATACTAGTTATCAAATTTTGAACTTATATTGCACTCTAAATGTGCTTCTTTGTTCTTTTAATAATCTTATATCCTTTGCTCTTTATGTTTTGAAGATTCCATGTAAACCTTGTACTAATTTCTATTACGATTCGTAGGTCGTGATGTGACTATAATTGATAATGGAATTGGTGAATGCGCATACGACGTCAGGTTGTTGAATTACTGAGTTGCTAGTAGTAGGTGGCATCTACATATATCAATGAGTTCATCTCTGGTAAGTCCATTTCATTATACTTCTCTAGGAGTTCATTAAGAATTATTGGGCAAAGCTGAGCACATGCATATATACGTAAATTTATATATTGTATTTTCTATGTATGTTCTATGTATGTTCGATTGTCTTAAAAGTCTCCTTACATTTGATACATCTTGTTTTACCAGTTTTTCTGTAGATCTGCTAGAATAATTTATTGCGAATGCAATGTCGGGACAAGTTTTAGTTGCTGACAATAAGTACTGTAAGCCACCCATTAGTTCTCCATAAGGAAATTTATCCGTAGAATTAGTACAGTACAGAATCCTACCGCACGCTGTTGTATCAAATAAATCGAGGACAAACCTTATAGCACTGCTACATCTGACACATAAGTGCTACCGACTTGTCCTCTTCAAACAAAATGTTTCGCTATAAGATTGCGCCAAGTTCGCCATTAATTTGGCAGTGCAATGCGTCTGCTTCCAAATACCGAGCCGTCTGTGTCCGTATTACGTCAGGGATTTTGTCCAAAAGCAGTGGTTTTGCACCAAATTGATATAAATTTTTACACAGAGTACACTAGCAAGCATTTTACATGCATTTGGTCGAACCAGACATGTCTGACAGGGTATAACAGACATTTAATGTTTTTTTATGCATGAAAGTAATATTTTTCCTTTTTTCCTCGTAACGTTGTATGAAGTACTGTTACGTTTGATAGAGCTTTTATTTATTGCATTTAGTCAGGTAATTCTTCAAGAATTATTATAGTAAGTAAACAAGTTAAAGTTTTAATGTTGTCAACAAGTTCTTGAATGGAACATAGAGACTGTTTATTGAAGGGGTAATCACTAACATCACATATGTACATAGGTGTCGTATAATGAGATAATCTCGTCAAAGCATCTGCTGAGTTTTGATTTTTGAGCTTTATTTAAAGTTAGTGCAGTTTCTGTTACGCTTAGATTTTTGAGGTATATTTACGAGTTATTAAAAATGTTTTCGAAAAAAAATCGTGTTAACATAGAATGAATAAAAGAAGCTGTTAGTAAGGTTATAACTGTTGGAGTTTCGATAAAATAAACAGCTAAAGCTTTTAGTATGACTTAATCGCATAGAGCCCAGTTAGTGAAAATCGTTGGAAATCGTGATAAATCGATTGTATATGAATTAAACATTGATAACAAAAAAGGACCTAGTGTTCATCAAAAAGATTGTTTTTCTAATCAGTTGGAATTTACTACAAGAATGTGTTATTGCAAAGATGGAAAGATGATTTATGTTATTTAAGAGTACTCTACAATATTATATGTACTTGAAACGAATGCAAATGAATTACATTATTTTGATACACTGTTCTATTCATGGATACGCCCTGTGTTTCTGATTTCTCAACATTCATCATTTTTCGAGAAATGAGAAATAAGACTATATTTATCGACATTTGTCGAAATTTATCGGATTCTGGAGCATTCTCCAGAATTCCTGTCCAATATATATAAATAACTTTAAATATACATATAAATAAGTTTAAAAGCAAGAAAAAGATAACCTCTAAAATTAAACATTACGCTTTTGTTCTGAATTGATCTCTTAAAAAGTATAATGCGTCTAATGTAGAATCAGAAAATCTGTCTCTTTTTTTGTAATAAAACCTGTCGCCATAGATAAATTTCTTTCATTTTGTGTGGTTGTTGGATGTCCTTTTTTTCAGTGGATTTATAAATTTGCAATTCTTTGGTTAGACTCCGTAATTTATTTTCTTCTCACGCTAAGCTCTTGACACTAAATTTTTTAAGACTATCTGCAATTTCTAATGACATAAGACTCCTATCGAGATTCATCCATCTACGTTATTGCAAATCAAACTCACGTGTAACAACGTGCTCGATGAGTATTCAAAGTCAATTTTCTCGCCAACGAAACCCCCAAATGAAAAATTTTATTCCTTATTTTCGATTTATTTTTTCATCTACAATCACCTCCATCTCTGCTGTACCACCAGTGGTGAGACAAATTGTATAATTTTTGTTTTAATTATTTGAATTTAATAATTACATTAACGCACAAACGTCACCTGAAAACGAGATCATATATTTGTATGGTTGTACTCGAATTGGAAAAATTAATTCCTAAAAAGAAATCATTCTTATTAAGACCTAAATTCTGTTTGTATGATAAACACTTTTGAACATCAACAATGACATATCTGTGAATGAATACAGTAATATATATAATACTTGTATTGTATGTATTATAATTACTAGACTGCGGATTATATGCATTTATGGCAAAGATGAATAAGAATATGAGAAATTTAAGGATAATGTCACATTATGCTCAACTTATTACAATTATAAGAAGAAGAAAGACATTTCTTTTAGAGAGTATGCATAAGTCACCGCTATATAATAATAAGTTTGCTCGTAACGATTTGGATAAAAATACATTAGGTTGAATTTACTAGTTCATATCTCCTGTATTCTGGAATGTCCATGTTCTAGAGCTTACAAGAAGGCACTCGGGGCAAACGTATATGCATTATTTATAGTCGCCTTGTCATCAGCTCTGAATAGTATCTATAGTGGTTTAAGTACGAACCATGTGTAATTAAGAAATGAATACTACATGCATTACTAGAGACTACTTTTAGACATGTTATAACGAAAGCAACCTGCTCAATTGGCGACATTTTTTACTATCATAAATCAGGTTTGAACGTGGATGTAGAGTGTGATCAGAATCTGAATCAGAATCATATTTTATGTGAAATATCATGTAATGATATAATGAAATGTGTAAATTTGCAAATACGTAGTATTCAGGAAAACTTATAAAGTGCAGAAAAGAGTTGAATTTGTTACCAAAGGAACTGGTTTGTAATTCTTCTCAGAATTTTCAAATATGTTGCAACTATATCTTTTGAATCTGTTAACACAGTTGAGATTTACGAAACGATTGAAGATGTGTTCTCGAGAGACAAGCTCATTGTATTGACAAGGTGTTGCAAATCTCATAGTTGGGTCGGGTTGTTGCTTGATAAATTCCTAACATTCGGAATAGGCAACGGAATCGCCGACATATTATAATTTTATTACAAATGTGGAGTTGCATTCTCAAATGGAACATTTAAAATGAAGACACTCCATTTTCGATTAGTGTGCAACACAAGTCAACTAAAAGTCATTCGAAGTGTTGTTTTAATGCAACTGCACCTTCGCAGTTACTTTCAAATATTGTGATGGACATGACAACAGCGGCTCTTACCATGATCTCAGTCAATTGAAGCACATTGAGTGATCCAGTTTTCACGTAAACATTCACTTCAGCAGAATATTTACAACACTCTTCATTACAACTGTTTGAAACTTTGTACGGCGTTACTGTGGAAGTAACTAACAACAAAATTGGAGACTACATTGATCTGGAGTCCGCAGATCAATTTTTCCAGCAAGGGTTTGTGTGTTTGTCACTGGATCTTTCGACGTGAAGATTGCTGAATTCGATCAACAGTCTGGAACACTTACTTTTCGGAGTGCTTACACGGAGACGTATGAAGATTGCGCATTGGAGATACCAAAAGTCACTGAGAAGCATACTATATAACTTTGACATGCGAAGATATGGCATCGATATCTGCGATTTTTATTTGCTTGTCATAATTTTCTACTGCTTCTAATTTATTAAAAATTTGCAACCATATTTGGATAACAAACACTACAGCTTTCGAGAATCGGTTGTACTGATACTCATTTCTGCACTCAGATTATGTTTATACTAGAAACATTGCTGTAATGAGTATGTTGTTGAGTAAGTTTACTGACTGATTCTGATTCTGATACGATTAAGTCAAATATTCTAGATTTATGGAAATCCCTGTTTAAATGATCGATTTGAAACATTCACCTCATGAAATCTAGAATACAGGGGAAAAATTGCAGTGTTAGTGAAAAAGAATGTACGTCGCATGATTTCGACCAAACTCGGAACATTTATAATATCGTAAAGTTAATGTAATTAATTAATTTCATTTTGTTCATAGTAGCGCTATTGGTTTAAGCAGATCTGTGTCATCGTAGTTATTCTTCTGAAATGGAATTACGTTTGTGCGTTACATACTTGAAAACGGAATCCATGTATTTTAAACCTGCCACTTGGTACTACCACTGATTGTGAGAGTTATTGCATTCGTTTTGGATAGAGTACAAAAAATATTTGGTCTGGAAATAAATTTTTCATGCATTACTTACTGGCGGTTTTTGTGAACGTTCTCATAAAAGTTTTAGTAACAGAAAATGTAAGTGTTTATTGTTTATAATTTTCTAGAGGCAATGATAACGTTTGCTCATTGGAAAAGATTTTTTGCAAAATTTTCGATCTTAACATTCGAATTGCAAAAAATCCTTCTCGCAAACATTGTTTCTACAATGAAATGAAGTCATTTGCATTATTTATTATATTATTGGATTTCAAGCAAACATTTCGAATAATTGAAAATATAGATTCAGTTTTACAACGGAGGGGAGTCTGGAGTAAATCGATACGTTTTTCACTTTTTGATTTATACAATCTTTATTTGTGCTAATTAGGTAATACAAAAAATGCTAAAATATACTTTATAATCCTTCCTTTTTATATTTTGAAAAGGACGACTTCAGACACTACATTCAACATAAATCATAAAATGTTTTCTAACTGATTGAAAAATGTATCAATGTACCCAACTGCGTGACAAGTTGAAATCGCTTTGGGGGCAGGTTAATACTCATTTAAAACACCGTGGTTTAATTTATAATAATTGTTTTTATTATTAAAAATACGTCATTCAAATTTATTTATTATAACGTAATAGTGATTCTCAGTTATATTTTGAATATATAGTGCACTATACTATATACTACACAAATGAAACGATTTTATTTGAAATTGATTAACGCAGTGAAACAATTTTATTTGAAATTAACTGACGTAGTGAACAATACAGAATTTTATTGCTTTCTAAAATGGTTCCAGACAAATGATACACAGAGCATCCCCATTTTCTTATTTTGATTCATTTTTGATTTGTAAACAATTATTGTTTCTTTGCTTAATTAACTTGTTATTTATGTTTTTTTTCGCTTTTACAATTATTACCTATAAAGAAAATTTAAAAAATATCTTTCTTGAAACTCTGAAACTTATGTGCATGCTGAATATTTTTCTAACAATATCGTTTATTAGTACTGTTGAATTTCAACAAATAGGTTGAATACAAAAATCATTCGAGCAAATAGATTTTTATTTACTACTTGATATGATTTAATCTTGGAGGCGTGTGATAATGTATTTTGTGTTTTTTATTTGTTATTGTTTTTATCAAGAGTTGAATTATGTAAGTTAAGGTAAACATCTCATAAAGAGAGAACATATTTTATACCTTCATTAATTAAATAAAAGTTCTAATTCAAAGCTCAAACAGTGAAAAGTATTAAATTTATTCCCATAACTAAATATAATGTAAGATGTTATTGACCTAGTTAACGTTTTAATTTTTTGAGAACATAATATTGAGAATAATTTAAAACAATATAATAAACGTTAAAAATAAAATTAAAAATAATGGAAAACGCGGGCAACATATTTAATAAATAAAATGTTAACTTGGGGGTTAAAATATGATAAAACAACGTTTGAATTGTGGCATTGTAAAAAGCCGCAAAGACAGTAATTGAGAGTTTTGGTTCTACGGTATATGTATATAACAGAACTAGTGAGATAAAAAGTTTAACGATAAGTCATGGAAGGGAAAAATGGTAGGTTATGAAACAAACGGATATAAAGTGTGGGATGTGGAAAGAAAAGTATGTTGTTGTTAGAGATAGGATAATTGATGAAATAAATTTCTTAAGTCAAGGTCTGTAGTGAAAGCTGAGGAGATTGGAGGCTATAAATCTTGAAACAAAGTAAAAGTTTCTGATGTAATGTCAAATTCATTAATAGAATTTAAAAAATCTGCTAATACTAAATCAGATAGCTTGAATTTGGAATATCTTGGTAAAGTCAAAATCAGTAGGTGAATTTAGTAGTCTGATGATAATTAAACACGCAAATTAGAATGCACAAATAGTGAAAACTCTCTAATTAACGAAATAGAAAAAACTTCGGAAGCTAGTCTTTGTCTGAAAACAGTATACAGGGTGTCCCACAATTATTTTAACAGTCGAAAATGAGGGGTAGCTGAGGTCATTTGAAGTAACTTTTTCCTTTGCGAAAATGCAATCCGCGGCTTCGTTTGCGAGTTATTAACGAAAAACACTGGCCAATGAGACGAATCGGCGCGAACCATATGGTTATCGATCGGCCGAGCGGCACGTGCGTTTACCGCTGAGTTTGACAGTTGAAGGAGGGACTGTGTGCGGCGTCCGAATCAATGAACAAGTCACGGAGCATGAACTTTTGATATTTTTTTTTACTACGTGACAGTGATAATTTCAAGAAAAACGCTATTCATCCTTATTTCAGAATGTCTGAAGAATGTTTACTAAATTTTCGGTCGCGAAATAATATGTAGTTTAACCGTGACAACCGTTTTAATTTTCTCACGTGTACCGTATGAAATTTGTATGCGATATGTACAGTGAAGATTAACAATAAGCAACCCAGTCAAAGTACATAAATGATATTTGAATTTAAATAATTCCGTGTCCGAACAGAATTCAACGAACGATGCGCAAAGCTAATTTAATAAATAATAATCGCGTTAAAGGACATAAGGGATATGTTTGTTAGAGAAATATGAAGAATATTATCAATAAGGAACTCACCCATTTAGTTGAGGATGCATTTGCTGGCTGGAATTGTGGCTCACAATGTCGAAGGGCACTGACCTCGTACAACACACAGCTGATTCCAGGTCGATGACCGCAACATTCGAGGGATACTGTCGGAGGAACCTCTGGTATGGATATTTATGAAATTCACTTGCATTGCACGGTCACCAAACACTGACCACTTAATGAATCACTGATAATCCGGAAACATAACGAAATATCACTGAGACTAGTTCGCGGATAATCGTTTATGCGACTCGTTCGTTCGGGAGTCGACGTTTCACTGCCGAAAAATCCAAGCCTAGACGACCATGGGTGGGCCCTTGTCGTTCGTCGTTCCTCGCGACGAGTTCTTTGGCCCTGTCTAATGCTTTCTGGCCCTTCTTCTCGCGTTGCGAGCACATTATCGTTTGAAAAACAAATGAACATTCGACGTTCGTTTGTTACACTCTTGACGAATCGTCACTCTATTCGTCGAATTTGCTATGTTCTCATTTGTTTTTCAAACGATAATGTGCTCGCAACGCGAGAAGGGCCAGAAAGCATTAGACAGTGCCAAAGAACTCGTCGCGAGGTTTTTCAAAATGTATCAACCGCGGGAGCAGTATCAAATATTTTGGGTGTTCGCGCAGTGCGAAGGTAATGCTGCCGCGACAGTCAGGAGATTGCGGGAAGAATTCCCGAACTTACGTACACCAACGGAATATGCCGTACGTTCATTGGCACATCGCTTCTATTCCCGCGGCATTTCATCGTTAAATGACGAGGGGGCGGGTAGAGCATTCTCTGCGCGGACCCCCCGATCAGAAAATGATGTGCAGGCGCTGATAGAGGAGGACGACACAGAAAGTGTGCGAGGAATCAGTCGCCGCTTGGGGTAAGTCACAATTAAAGTAACCATGATTTTTAATTATGTAAAAAAAATGTTCTTGATCTGTAAATGTTTATGCATTTGTATGTATTTTTTTTCTAGTGTCAGCCGTAGTACCGTACACCGTATCCTGCAGGACAATTCTCTGCACCCATACAAGTTCGTACGGGTGCAGGAATTACTGGATTCCGACTTCGATCAACGGATTCAATATTCAAGGTGGCTGCTGGGAGAAGTAGCGCGAAATCCATCGTTCTCCAAATACATTTTATGGACAGATGAAGCACGACGAGAATCCGCGTGCGCTTCGGTCACACCATACGCAGGTTCGCTTCACGGTAAATGTATGGGCCGGAATTTGTGACAATTTTATCGTTGGGCCGTACATCCTTCCTAACAGGTTGGACGGTCCAGCGTATAAAATTTTTTTAAAACATGTTCTGCCAGAGCTTTTGGAAGATATTCCTTTGGAGTTCCGGCAGAACATGTTTTATCAAATGGACGGTGCTCCGGCCCATTTCGCCACAGATGTTCGCGCCCATCTAGACGAAACCTTTCAAGACAGGTGGATCGGCCGTGGGGGACCTGTGCCGTGGCCCCCACGATCGCCTGATTTGAATCCGTTGGATTTTTATTTCTGGGGGTACCTAAAGGTAATTTTAGAAATGAATATTTTCAAATTATTGTTGCATTTTTTTACTGTTTCTTTAGATTAATTTTATCTACTTCTAGGATGCGGTGTACAAAGAAGCGGTAAACAATGTCGATGACATTGTCATGAGGATGCACGCAGCTGTCGCAATGATAACCAATGATACATTGGAAAAAGTCCAGCGACAAGTTGTAAGCCGTGCCGAATGGTGTAACGAAGTTAGAGGAAGACACTTCGAGCAGCATTACCGCTAATTGTAATCGGCCCTTTTCAGGGCCACCAATTTTTAACGAGGGATTGAACGATTCCATAAAAAAACTCTACCCTTCCATAGGATACCTCACGGTGTTTGGAAGATCGGCGACGGGCATGGCGCCATATTAAATAAACAAGGTGTGTAGGAACGTAAACTGCGACCGACCCGCTGTCACCGACGGTACTCGGCGCTCTTAGGATATAATTAACGGCTGTTCAAAGAAAATGGTATCGGGTGTCATTTCCTCGGACGGCCGAACGACGAACGACAAGGGCCCACCCATGGTCGTCTAGGCTTGGATTTTTCGGCAGTGAAACGTCGACTCCCGAACGAACGAGTCGCATAAACGATTATCCGCGAACTAGTCTCAGTGATATTTCGTTATGTTTCCGGATTATCAGTGATTCATTAAGTGGTCAGTGTTTGGTGACCGTGCAGTGCAAGTGAATTTCATAAATATCCATACCAGAGGTTCCTCCGACAGTATCCCTCGAATGTTGCGGTCATCGACCTGGAATCAGCTGTGTGTTGTACGAGGTCAGTGCCCTTCGACATTGTGAGCCACAATTCCAGCCAGCAAATGCATCCTCAACTAAATGGGTGAGTTTCTTATTGATAATATTCTTCATATTTCTCTAACAAACATATCCCTTATGTCCTTTAACGCGATTATTATTTATTAAATTAGCTTTGCGCATCGTTCGTTGAATTCTGTTCGGACACGGAATTATTTAAATTCAAATATCATTTATGTACTTCGACTGGGTTGCTTATTGTTAATCTTCACTGTACATATCGCATACAAATTTCATACGGTACACGTGAGAAAATTAAAACGGTTGTCACGGTTAAACTACATATTATTTCGGGACCGAAAATTTAGTAAACATTCTTCAGACATTCTGAAATAAGGATGAATAGCGTTTTTCTTGAAATTATCACTGTCACGTGGTAAAAAAAAATATCAAAAGTTCATGCTCCGTGACTTGTTCATTGATTCGGACGCCGCACACAGTCCCTCCTTCAACTGTCAAACTCAGCGGTAAACGCACGTGCCGCTCGGCCGATCGATAACCATATGGTTCGCGCCGATTCGTCTCATTGGCCAGTGTTTTCGGTTAATAACTCGCAAACGAAGCTGCGGATTGCATTTTCGCAAAGGAAAAAGTTACTTCAAATGATCTCAGCTACCCCTCATTTTCGGCTGTTAAAATAATTGTGGGACACCCTGTATATATACATATGGAACATAAAGATAATAATTCACCCCGATTGCAAGAATCTTGAGTTTTAGATTTATAATTCTCCACTTAATTCATTCTTAAGAGGAAAATTAAAAGAGGAGATTTATATGAAGGTATACGAGGAAATAAAAAGACATAAAGATTAAGTCTGTATATTAAATAAATTTTTGTATGGTTTAAAACAAGCAGCAAGATGCTGGTTTGAAGAATTTGAAAAGACTCTTGAAGAGAAAGATTTTGAAAATTTCATGGTAGATCGTTGTACCTATATGTTAGATACAGAAGATGTTTCTAAAAATATTTATGCTGTTCTACATGCAGATGATCTTGTAATTGCAACAACTAATATTCAAACCATGAATAGTTTAAGAAACCATTTAATGAACAAGTTCGCAATGGTAGATTATTAAATTGTTTCCTGAACTGAGGATTGTAAGAACTAGTGAAAAAATAATTCTAGATCAAAGCAGTTACATTAGAAAAGTTTTGAAGAAATTTAATCATTCAGAATTCAGATGAAGGATATGATGCACCCTGTCGAAATGTTGATTGTTTGATGTATATAATTATGTGTACACGAGACCTGATTTATGGGTAGCTATTAGTACTTTGAGTCGATATACATGTAGGAGGAATAAAGAACTGTGGAATTGTATTGAAGCAGTTTTAAGATATTTGAAAGCTTTCGAGCCGTGTTCGAAGAAATCACGGAGCATGTAATTTCCGAACTTTTTTACCACATGACAGTGACGTTTTTAAGAAAAAGGCTGTTCTACCTTATTTTAGAATATTTTAAGAATGTTTATTAATTTTTCGAAGCCGAAATAGTACGTAGGTGAACCGTGAGAGCCGTTTTAATAATTAATTGAGCCAATTACAGTGAAGGATATCATTAAGAAATACCGTAAATCTTACGCAAAAGATATTTCTCTTTCAATTTTCTGTATTCAAACAAAATTCAACGAACGATTCTCAAAGCTAATTTATTAATAAAATGTGTTAAAGAGTAAACTCATCCGATTAGTTGAGGATGCATTTGCTGCTTGCAACTGTAGGTCAGGATTCACGATGTCGATGCACTGACATCGCACAGTGTTCATCTAATCTCAGTTCGAAGCCATTACTGAGGAAGAGATGCGATCGGAGGGACCTCAGGTAGGAACGTCATGGTAAAGACGCTGTTCACTTTTACAACGTTATCACCAAACATTGATCACTTAATTAATCCGCGACAAGGAGTTCACATTCACATCACTGTCACAAAACGCTGGCCATTTATTTAATCCCCGGCAATCGGGAAAGGTGTACGGATTTCCATTGGATTCCTCTCTTTTTTTCCTGCATTAAAACTTGGAGTCGGTACTCTGCGCTCTTAGAACGTAATTAACGGCCGTTCGAGGAAAATGGAATCGGGTGTTATTCCCTCAGACAGCCGAACGTTGAACGACAAGGGTCCACGGACAAGACCTGTATTTTTTGGTAGTCGACTCCCGAACGAATGCGTCGATTGAATGATTATGCGCGAACGAGTCTCAGTCATCTTTCGTAATATCCATATGTGTATCGTATTATCAGTGATTAATTAAGTAATTAGTGTTTGGTGACAGTGCAGTATCAGTGAACTTCGTAAATAGCCATACCAGAAGTTTATACCTATCAGCTGTATGTTGTACGAGGTTTATTATTGATAATATTTTACATATTTCACTAATAAAGAAATCCTTTACGTCCCTTAACGCGATTATTCATTCTTAAATTAGCTTTACGAATTATTCGTTGAATTCTGTTCGGACATGGAATTATTTAAATTAAAATATCATTTACGAACATTGTTAATCTTCACTGTACACCTTGCATAAAAATTGTCATGCACTTTAGAAAATTAAAACGGTTGTCACGGTTAAACTACTTTATTATTTGGGGTCCGAAAGATTAGTAAATATTCTTCAGACAATCTGAAATAAGAATGAACAGCGTTTTTCTTAAAATTATCACTGTCATGTGGTAAAAAGAATATCAAAAGTTTAGCTCTGTGATTTGTTTATTGATTCGAACGCGGCACAGAGTCCTCCTTCAGCTGCCAAACTCAGTTCTAGGAACACGCGGCGCTCGATCGATCGATCACGATATGGTTCGCGCCATCGCCTCTCATTGGTGGCTGTTTTTCGTTTATAACTCGTAAACAAAGCCGCAGATTGCATTTTCGTAAAGGAAAAAATTACTTCAAATGACCTCAGCTACCCCTCATTTTCGGTTGTTAAAATAATTGTGGAACTTATAATCCAGTGACCAAAGAATTGAAAAACTTGGCTCCAATGCTTACAACATATTCGCAAATGGGAATCTCTATACTGGACGGATATATTTACGTTGTCGGTGGTATTCACAAAAAAGAACGGGTTTTGTTATCCGTTGAACGATATTCTTTCGATGAGGTAATTTTGTCTCTAACTTGTTCATAAGTTATGCTTATTAGCAGAAAAATATGTTCAAATTTGTTTTAGAATAAATCGAGTACTATGGCGTTCATGATGATAAGAAGATGTTTTCGCTCTTTTATAAAAAATGGTCCACAATAGTCGACTCCCATGTTGGCTTGGGGTAGAATGCCCATAATATAATTGACTGGTGGTGGATTGGCTTGACGACAACGGACACATTTCGAAATGGTCTGCCACACTTGACTTCGACCATAGATTGGCCAATATTTTTTTCCTAATGAGTACAATGTGTGTTGAGTTCCGGCATGTAATAGGTTCATGTGTTCATTTAAAATAATGTAGGTCGTGACGTGCGATTTTGGAAGTATTATGGGATGCGTTTGTGGAAATGTCAAGGCTGAATTTTGTAATCGACCTCCTACTCTAAGAATGCCGTCTTGATCGATAAATGGACTTAGTTTTGCTAGCTTGTGTGGAATTTCATGATCGGCTCCCAACCAATTCGGTTGCAGCGATACTCCCCCTTATAATCCGACCCGGTTTCCACCGTCGGCATAGTGCAATAATCCGCAGCTATTTTCCCCATGATGAGTACTGTTCAAGGATACTCTTGTCCACTGGTGTGGTAGTTGTGGCCATACAGGTGACCTTTCTTTGCTCTGGATCTTCGATACATGGGATTAATTCCCGAATAGGCCAAGGCGCTCGTTCCTGTCGGAGCCAATGTGGTCCATGTTGCCATATGGATGATTACAGGAAGTCTTGAACAGTTTGACCTCGAGAGAATGAATCTGCTGGATTATCCGAGGAGCTGACGTGATGCCAATCGGAGATTGTGGTTTTTGACTGAATTTCTGCTACTCGGTTGGCGACGAAGGTTTTCAGGGTATGTGGAGATGCATTTAGCCAATGTAAGACTATTGTTGAGTCTGTCCAAAGGATTGTACGGTCGATCTGGATGTGTAGTGCCCTTAGGATTGTATTTATTAAACCGGCAAGTAGCAATGCTCCGCATAATTCGAGTCGCGGGATGGACTGACTGTTTAAAGGTGCTCCGTAGGCCTTCTCGCTGGCGTCGCAGAACCCATGAAGCTCGATGTCTGAAGCAGCTGTAATTATGGTTTTTCGATGGAATTTCACATTATTGAGAAATGGTAATTGTGTGTGTAAACTCATGGGAAGTGATTCATCCCAATCCACCTTCAGAGTCCACAGTTTCTGGAGGAGGATTTTTGCAACAATGATAATAGGGCCTACAAGACCCAATGGGTCATAGATTTTTGCGATTTCTGAACTGACTGACCGTTTAGTGACTCGAGATGCATGCTTAAGAGGCTTGACGGTGTATGTGATGGAGTCCTCCGCTGAATCCCAGACGATCCCGAGTGTTTTGATTGTAGATGATTCGCTGAGGTGGAGTTTTTGATTAATGCTTTGATCTGATAACCCGCTTAGCAATTCTTGACCATTGGATGCCCACTGTCTAATATTCAATCCAGCTGAACGAAGAAGTAGCGTCAATTCGTTTCGTAATTTGAGGGCCTCTTGTATAGTAGATGCGCCGGTGAGTGCATCGTCCACGTAAAAATCACGTTGCAAAATCTTCGCAGCGGAAGGAAATCGATGACCCTCGTTTTGCGCTAATTGTTTAAGGCATCTGATAGCCAAATATAGGGCGGCTGATAACACTGTCCGACACGATTTTTGGGTTCCTATAGCCACTATGAAATTCTTGTAGAGCTTCACTCCCTGAACAAGAATCCGAAAACCGAATTGCTCCATCACCCTCAGTTTTTTAAATAAACGAACTTTTGTAAAAACTCAAAATTTTCGAAAAAATGAGGTATTGCATGAAAAGTACAAACGTTAGAAAGTTCTAATTGGTGTTAAAAGATAGAAGAGAGTTTTCCGAATATAGTGGCATGCAATTTATTAATTGTTTTTGGTCCTAAATAGCAATAAATTAATGTCAAAGTTTAAAAAAGTGCCGACGTGAGCAGTTTCTGCGCAATATTTTTGTATTTTTACGAAAAGTTTTTTGTTCAGCACGAAAACTCTACCCAGGATCGGATTCTGTAGACATTTCTGAAGAAGAAACGGCCCGATAAAAGTGTCGGAACGATGTACATTTCGAGTAGATCGAGAAAATGTTCGTCGACAACATGTACACGAAGTTTTGCCGCAATGTCCTTGGCTGCTCGCTTCTCTCTGTCCGACAGAGCCGAAGCTATGCGTAATCAACACCGATGGAGGGATCCAATGGGGCACCCACTTTTCGTAAATAATATTAGAATTTTTTTTAGTACTTCAATGTTCTGCTTCTTTTTTACATATTTCTGTATATAATAATCACCAAACTGTAATATATTTCACACAAAAAATCACACCAGAGTATTTGGAGTTGGTAACGAAAGTATTCCAACACTAGTATAATTTTGACTTCTACGCCATGTAATTAAATAAATATTTAAATATATATTTAACAATATGCGTTTACGTGGTTGCGCATGTGTCGATTATGGTTCGGCATTGGATTGGTTGAGTCTGATTGTTCAAGATGGAAACCTGTGCTGTGACTAAGAGTTCATTTGTTATCGTGTTTGCAATGTAGGTGTGGTGGTTCTGTATTCCCGTCGGAGTTTCAGAAGCCGCGAGTCATTGTGGTGATGAGGACTGGAATTCGTCGGGCCTCTTTGACCTCGTGGGTGAGTTAAATGGAGTTACTTTGTTCGCGCGGTTCTGATTATTCTTAGGCTGATGCAACAATGTGTGTTGAACTCGTGACAAATTCGACACCTCATTCTATTACACTCTTTGTGAGTATGCCCTGGTCTCAAACAGTTTCTGCATAAGCCAGTCTTGTCTACCGCTGTTGACCTTGCTTGTAGCGGAAGCGCATGAAATTCTTCGCATTCCCACGCGAAATGTTGTCCCTCGTTGCATACTGGACATTTCGGTTTTGATGACGCGAACGAGGTTCCGTGGTTAATTCGTGGTTTAAATGACTCGGAAGATGTTTGTTCGTGGATTAATATGAACGTGTGGTTCCGTGGAACGCGGTTGTTGAAGCTCCGTGGACCTTCGGAATATCCGCTGTTAGTTTTCGCGGGCCGAACGAACGTTTTCTGAGGAGTTGCGCGTGCACAATTCGCACGTTTCTCTAAAAGGGCTAAAAGATCTTTATGGGATGGCATTTGGTTGTCCTTTAAGCTCAATTCCCATTGCCACACCGTATCAGAGTTTAGTTTTGACAATATGATTGATGTTAGGATGCTGTTCCAGGCGATAATGTCTTCGTTTAGGTTTTTTAATGCGCGTAAATGCTGGTTTATGGTGGCGACAAGGTTGCCTAATGCTTCCGGGGTGTCCTTTATGAGTTTTGGATAATCTCGTATCGCGTCGCAGTGTTTTAAGATGACTCGACGAGGGCAATTAAATTTTTGTTTTAATAATTCAATCGCGTCTACATAGTTTGAATCGGTCGTGGCGAGTGATGCTATGCACGCGGCCGCAGTTCCTGTTAGGCTTGATCGGAGATATTGGAGTTTTTGCACCGGTGTCAGGTCGTTGTTACGGTCGATGGTCGCGGAAAATATATCGAAAAATGACGACCAGTCTTCGATCATGCCGTCGAACGATGGGAGCCGCATTTCTGGTAGTTTCACGATAGTAATAGTTGATGAAGTCAATTCACTGCTACATCTCCCAGTTGTCAAAAGCTCTCTTTGTTTAATAAATTCGGATGCTCGACCCGTAGCGGAACAATAATCATTTATGATTTCGAATCGGCGCGCTTGTTCTGACTCGTCCAATTCTTCGATTTGAAATTGAATTTCATCGAATCGCTTCCATGTTTCTTGTAGTGCGTCTAACTGAGCTCGTAGGACTCCAATTTCTGGTTGTTCAGATTCTTATTGGATTTTTAACACGTTTCCAAAGGAGGTGATCTGTCCAATAATATTGCCGCGTTTTCGTCGCAATGAGCTAAGCGATAGTTCGCAATGTCTATTTGCCATGGTGGACGGAGGGGTAAAGATAGGAATTGGCGACAATTAAACAAGCCTACCTTTGAGATGAGTGGGAGCCGCTGCCTCTTCTGGTCTTCCGTGCGTAGATGCTGTGTTGGGCTCAATTGTTGGTTTGGCCGCTCTCTTGTGTCTTCCTATTCACTGAGTTTATACGTTCACGAATTTAGATAAATCCGGCTCGAAGGACCAAAATGTTCGTTGTATCGCGCTGTGATGCCGTTCTAATTTCGGTGTCGTTGAAGGGCGTAAATCTTCAACTCAGGATTTCCTGACAACGCGTATCAAAACGAATTCCCTACAACCTGTTCGGGTTCTAAGGATATTAAATTAGATAAATGAACACGATGTTTGTAACACTTGTAACTTTAGTTCACTTTCTACACGGTTAAACTGTGGACGGTAGAACGAAGGGCTAACCGGTTGAATTGGCTGTGTAGTTCGACTGATCAAGAATGACGAAGTGAGTGCTGGATGTTGTGTGTTTTATCATGTTGGTGTGGGCGTGTGCTGTCTCAAAAGTGTGCTGATTCGTTGATGCTATTTTCGATGTGATTGTCTAGTTGGTTCGAAGTCCGCCCCCGTGGACCCCGTTGCAGGAAAGTAACATTGTAGGGGATGGTTGATCCTCGCGTTGCCTTGTGTCTGCGAGTTTCGCGGGTTCGACCCTGACAGGTAATAATCCCAAGAAGTTTCGTAACTTTGGGCAATGGTAAACGGAAACTAAAGAACTTAATGTTGGAATTTGGCATGCTAGGCGAAAGTGGCCATATCCATAAAGGTATTGTCTTCGGATTTCTTGGGTTTAGTACTTGTCATATAATCGGAAGGAGAGATATTTTACGACACGGATTGCTAGAGACGTGGCTATCGTACGTAACTCGCACAAATGATGGACAAGAAAAGAATAAAGTAATAAAACAATTTGGCCGGTTCGGGCCGGCTGAACAGATTGTTTGGCAATTCGTGTCTTTGCATAATTGCCTTTGCCCGAGCTACTACTGAGTAATATTGGCTTTGAATTTCGAACCGGCGCGTTTCTTCAGACGAATCGAAAGTTTCTAACTCAAATTGAATATCGTCGAAACGGCTCCACGCTTTGTTGAATGTAATGTGGTTGTTAGACTGACTAGTATAGAGATGTTTCCTCGGAAATGAATTCGGCGTGGGTGTCGACCTTTGGTGTAACGAGCAGATTCGTCCATAGTGTCCTTTTTCAAATTAAGAGTGGGAACGGCCGTTCTGTGTGATTGGTTCTTGCAAAATAGAAAATGATGGAGAGGTAAAGGGCAAGAAGGAGAAGGAAGGAAGAGAAAGTGACCGCTAAGAGTGATGGTCACTTGCAGGTATGAACCGTACCTGGAGCGGCGTGGGGGACTTCGCGTGGTTCAGGGGATGGCCGTAGCAGGTAATAAATTCCGGAAAAGTGCCTCGACTTAAATTGTACATGCGAAGGAAAAATCTGTGAACGCGGTGATGGTCTAACATTTGGTGTGCAACTGTCGGTCATAACGAAATAAAAAAATAAAATTTGAGTAAAGTAACGACCTTTCGGGAAACTGCCTGCTACGGGTCACACAGAAACAATTACATCATAGCAAAACATTCCGTCAGAAAAACAGTCTGACAATCGACAGTTTGGTAGATAATTACAGTTATCGAATGTTTAATTGCGTCCGCAGATACAAAATCGCGCAGCCACGCGGCTGTACCCGAGAGTTCGCTCTCTTTACAATTTTACAACGACAACGCGCCGTTGTCGTAATGCTTACAAATTTGGAACCAATTTTTTTTTTATTTAACGTGGATGTAATCTGCTCACCAGACACCACCGCTCCGCCCGGGGGAACGGGACGGGGGTACTGTGGGGTTTGACCCACTAAAACCTCCACGGCGATCTGAGGACGCTGAATCAATCGCGACATTGTCAAGATGGTAGCGACGGGCGACTGCGTCCCGGGGGGAGATAAATCCTCCCCCCTTCAATCCATTTATTTCGGCGGCACGAGGGGTCGCACCCGGCGACCGCGCGAAAGGTGACCAGGGCCCCACTCCCAACAGGGGAGGACCTCCTCTGTTGGCGGGCGGCGGGCAATGAAACCAGCATGGTCTGGTACACCTGCCGCCCACCTACTCTCAGCTGCCCGGGGGTTCTCGGCGTGGGCGCACACGCCGTCCCCGGGCACGTCGGGCGCGATCGGCTCGTTCCCGATCCCGCTCGGCAGCCTTCTTCCGCAACATTACCTGTTCGCAGAAAGAGACTGCTGCCGCCCACTTCCTCCGGCCCTCCGACTTCCCGTTTTAGGACTTGGCGCAGCGCTGAAAAGGCGGGACATTCCTCCAGCGTATGCTGCGCCGAGTCTTCCTCCGCGTCACAATGGTGGCACACAGGTAGACACCGAAGCAGCCATGCCCGGTGAACACCTGCGTCGCTCGGTAGGAGAGCCTGCCAAACCGTTTCTTCCGCCACGAGGTGAAGTGTGGCAGGTAAGCCCCGGGGACACGTTCGCCGGTGTGGGAGCAGAGCTCGGCATGCCATCTGGCGAACGTTAGTCGCCGGGCCCGGAGCTCGAAGCCCTCGACCGTCTCCCGGTCCCCCGAGGTTGGGCAACAGGCAGCCCAAAGAGGCCGCCGCCCTTTCCACCCGGGGGACGAGACGGCCGAGATGCGCACCAAAGCTCCAGCGGCTGTCGAGGATCAGTCCGACATACTTCATCCTCGGACTTCACCTCGACGCAGGCTTCCCCAACGCGGATCCACCATCCGGCCGATGGCCGAGACCGAGGCCGTCTGTGAAACCAGACAGCCCCGGCTATCTCCGGGGCTATTTTCAGCCCCAGATCGTGGATTCTCGCGACGACAGCTGCCACCGCAACCTCTGCTCGTCGGATGGTCCTCTCGAATGTGCTCCCGGCGGCGACCACCAACGTGTCGTCCGCGTAGCAGACGAAGGTGGCACCGTCGGACAGGGAGGCCTTTTCCAGGACCGCGATATATCTCAGGTCCCACAGGAGTGGTCCTAAAACGGTCCCCTGCGGGACCCCGCGGTCCACTTCCCTTCGCAACATCACGGCCCGGGTATTCAACTCACCTGTCCCGCAGGTAGGCCCCGATCACCCACCTCAGATAGGGAGGCACCTGGTGCTCGATCAGAGCCTCCCTAATGGCGGACCAGGGCAGGCTGTTAAATGCGTTGACGATGTCAATAGACACCGCTGGCGTCGCGCGCGGACGCACTCAGTGCGTAACTCCGCTATCGCGCGCGACCACCAGTACACCGCCTTCCTTGGGAAAACCCTGGCCCGGGGCATGGCGTCGTCGCAAATCGACGTCATTGCGCCCCGGAGCCAATGGGCTTCCTCTGTCCCGTCGATAAGCCCGGCCGGTGTGGCTTTGGCAGCTTCCGCCGGTTTGACGACGGCAGCCGCCTTTTTGGCCTTCCGGCCAACCACCTTAGACCACACCTCCTGGGTTGGAAGTGCGATGGAGGGCGGCGCCATGTCAGCTTGCGGGCGAGCGGGCGGCGGCTGGGTCGCTTTAGCGGTCGCAGCTTGCCCCCTCTTCGCACCCATCCTCCCTGTGCGTCCCTTCCTGTCCGAAGACTGAGGGGGGACGGACGGCCCAGGTGCCACCGATCGCGGGGCCGAATGCACCTGCGGCGTCAATGAGGAAGCCTATCTGCGCCAGCAAATCTGCCGGCGCAACCGCAGGTGTGGGCGAGAATCTTCTTCGCCCGAAGCGCCAACGATCGGCCACGGCACTGAGCCCCCCTCCGAGCCTGGCGGTGGAGGCATTGTGACAGCAGGCGGTCTCGCCTCCACCACCTGACGGAGTCGGGCCACATCCGCCCGCAGCTCCGTCATTTTCCCCCTGAGGAGGGCATTTTCGGCCTCCAAAACTCGGGCGGTGTCGGTAGCTGACGTGACTGCCAGCTCCGACACCTCCACCCTGCTATTCAAGGCGGCCACCTTCAGGGCGCGGGCCAAGTTGCCCTTTAGCCCCTTCGACACGCCGGAGATCCTGGCCACCTCTGCCAGGCTCTCCAATATCGTGGCCGCGACATCCCGCGTCAGACGGTTGCAGAAAGTTTTGGCGATTTCCGCCTCGTCCGGGAGCGGGATGCCCGACCGCGATGGTCTCGGCAGGGGGGCACCCAGGACAAAGATGGCTGCCGCCTCTCTTGCCTCAGCCCCCAGCTGGGAGACCTCGGCCAGCTTATGTTTGGCCTCGGCGAGGTCAGCATAGCCGCCGGTCGTCGGCGGCCGGCCCCTCTTTCTCGCGCCGCTAGTGCCCGGGGCGCTCCGCGACGAGAGGTTGGAGGAAACCGAGGAATCGGACTCCAGCCCATTGCCGCAGTCGCCGGGGCCTGCTGCGGGCCTTTCAATGCCGCGTGTTGTGGAAAGCGTCCGCAACACCGGCCCGGCGATCCGTTCGAGGCGAACGCATAGCTCGCGTATGCTTCCTTCATCCCGTTGACGTTCATTGTCAACGTCAACAGGTCTCCCTATAACAGTATCCATCGGGTTGGGGGGGGGGCTAGGGAGTATATCCCACCCGAAGGGCAGTCGTCGGATAACCGTCGCCCGGGGCCTACTCGCCCACACCCGGACACGACGGGCTCTGGGGGTTCCGAAGTCCCATGAGCAGTAAACTCCATACTATGTTCGGACATAGTTCCATACAATCTTCCTTGGTCGCTCTTAGTTTTCACCGCTCAGACTGGACCTTACCGGCATGGGAGGCCCTGCTAGAAACCGTAGTTCCCGCCGGCATTGTTCCAGTTTTCTTCGCGGGTACTTAAGCCCCTATACCACGGCAAGGTGGCGACTGCATAGGGGACAAATTTGGAACGTAGACGTAAGTCGCCCCGAAACACAGATGTCGGGCGTGTTTACAATAAGACTGTCGACTGCCTACGAAACGCGAAGTACACGAGAGCACAGCGGCGGCCGTTGGTAAGTCGGCACGAAAACTTCGACAATGCGGGCATTCCCGAGCTCTTCGAAATTACTGGATTTGGACAGCGGTTCCTTTTTTTACAACGGTTGCGTAAACTGGACGAGAATAAACAAGCGGTAATCCACATTCTCTATACCGCGGGATCGCTTATTTGGGGGCGCTGTCTCTCCTTATTTGGAAAACCTCCACCTGCAGAATCCGACCTTACCTAATTATAATATCCATCATATCTGCACTCTCTTCCACTGATGTATTTTTCAGTTCTAGGAGGATGTCACCAGCTCGGATACTGTGGATTGCCCGACCTCAGCCCCGCATTCTTCGGGTTGAACCTTTTAGCGAATAGCGCTGAGCACGTCTGCATAGGACTTACCCAGTGGAGGCTTCAGTAGCAAAGCCTTCGGTTTCACTTTCTTTTTGTGGGACTTCATCTTCTTCCTTTCTTATTATTCCTCCCTTACTTTCAGTCGTTGCTGTCACAGGTTTCGGGTGCTTATCCTCTTTTTCCAGCCAGAGTCGGCAGCATCGGTAGTCTTCTTCTTTGACATATTTTTTCAACGTTTTCGTCGATTTTTAATCTGCCGATGCCTATCGAGGTGCCGTCATGCTTGCTGCTAGCTTACGACTTCTAGCAAGGCACCCTTCAAGGCATTAGAGCAGATCCTCCATTTTTGGCAGCCGTTGCTTCACGTTTATGTAGACGTTGGGCTGCCTCTTAACGGCTGCCATCTTCGTGGAAACCAGAGTCTTCATGGCCTATATATGACTTGATGTGGCAGTCTTCACCTTCTCTAACCTTTTGGCAGTTTTCCGATTGCCTGCGGCACTGACACGTCTGTCTTCAGATGTTCGGTGTTTTATCCTCTAGCACCTATTGCCACGTCGGTCAGGTAACCTACTGACGTGGCGGGACTCCTGGGACACACCCTGGACTCCGAGAAAGACTCGGTCTTCGCTGCAGGTGGCACTGAAGAACAGAGTCAGCAGGCCATTCTGAGCTCCCCCATTACCCGTGCCCTCCTACAATTCAGTGGTTTCTAAGTTTCTCCCCTGACCCCCGTAACAGGGAACCATCCGGTCGCCAATCGACACTAATACGGGTGACGTCGTAAAACGCTTTACCAATGTTGCAGGGCAGTCCTAAGCCCTGCTAAGACGGATTCCGACCCTGTTACTAATGGCGCCCAGCAGTGCTTGTCGGTGTTAACTATTGTACTTCCACATTTGGAACGCACATAAGCATGAAGGAGCCCCCTCTTGGATGCCTTCTGATCTCCTCTCAGTGAGCAATATGTGTCTAGAGGTCCGACTAAGTAGATCTAGCAGACAGTTCGTACTGGAAAGATACTTGGGAGATATACCAGGGATATACCTGTTTAGGGAGTCCCCAAAATATTCATAACCCGTTGGGGGCTGTTCGTTTATAAGGACGTCCTCCAGTAGTTACTGAAGGTACCCGTCTAAGGTCCACTTATACTTACCATAAGCCGAGCGAATTGATAGTGTTGAATTTCATTATATTGGTATGGGTTTACATGTTCAGAAGAAAATAATAAAACACTATCAATTTGCTTGGCTCGTCGATGAGAATAAATGGACCTTTACAGGGTCTCTCACCCGCGTTTATAGAACCTTCCACTCGCACTCCACCAGATCCCCCTGACCAGACATATGCACGTGTATGTGTACAAGTTACGGGTGGTTGTGCACGTCAGCAATTACCACTGATATTTGCATCTTCTGTGTGCCTGTAATCTCGTCAGCGAAACAGCAGGTAACTCACGAAGGTGCGGTATAGAAGAGCGTATCAAAAGGCCTATATTCCGCAACGTTTTATGTAATTAGTAATGAATATCTTTTGAGTCATAACTCATCGCGCTTTCTTTCAGAATGGAATGTCTTCTACATACTTCTGCGGCGTAGCCGCAAAGTGGCCGTCTCTGTGGCCAGAACACCGCGGAGCGTCGAGGTTAGTACTCATCATTATATAAACATCAATATAAAAAATTTAAAAAAATTTTTTAAATAAAAATTACAATCATCTGGATTTTTTAATTGTTATTATATATTTTATACTTAATAATGTTATAGCTGAACGTTAAGACGAATTCAACGACCTATATAAAACAGTCTTTACATTTTGAAACACTGCTAAAATCACCGCGAACAGCTAATACTTTGACTGGGACCAACTGTGACGTCATCGCGTTGCATCGTTTAAGTTCAAGCACAACGCGAGATATCTCAGTCGTTTATAACTCAAATTGATTAACTCCACTTTCTGAAATATTTTAAATGTAAGTGTCAAAGCACTAGGTGCAGTCATAATTTTTACTATTCATAATGAATTTCCCAAATAATACAGATTAACACCATTAAACAACAATATTATTTTACTCGCCGAATAATAAATAATTTATTTCAAAAGCTATTATTTATTTCAAGGTCATTCTATCTTATTAATTTTACATGTCTTTAAACGAAAGCTACATCTATATTTATGCAATTTTTATTTTAAAAGAAACTTTGAAGAACAAAGTATATTATTTCATCACATTTCTCCATTTCCTGTTTAATGGAGTTATTTGATTTGGCAAGCAATCTTGTGTTATAAGATATTTCTTACACAGTTCCTATTACCATGAAAAATAATGTTAAAATTACAAGTTACATACATGATTAAATCTCCACTGGCTACGTGTAATCAATATGTGATAACGTTATAACGTACTGTAGAATATAACCGTCACTGATCTGGGCACTTGCAAACAGAGTAACGGACATTTGTACATCATTAGAATATCGCGTCACGTATTCAACTAAATATTGCCGGAGATCGCCGATCGGTGATCAGCGATGACGAAAAAAATAACTGGACTATGCACTTGGAAGCCAGTAACGGACATTTAAACGCACTTCTACCATCACGTCATTTATTCGACTAAACACCGTCGGAGACCGCCAACGACAACATCGGCATCGCAGCCCATTCCCTCGGCATTAAGGGTGCAACCGTTGTGATTGGCTCGTCTCTCGGCAGCTATCGTCATTCTCCGTAACAGGTGGTATAAATTTCGTTATTTGATATATATTCCGTTGAAACGTATGTTTTTCACACAGCAACGAGAGTCGATTCTACTGTACCAGAATCACCAATGTGTTGGGTTTCGAATGACACGTTTTCTTTGAGCATCAGATGTAACATCTAATATACCTTTCGATTTTCCTACTGTAGCGAGTAAACCATACATTCCGAACAAGTTTTGTACGTCCAGTCACTTACTGTGTTACAATTAATTTCGGTAACCAATAGTTTATTTTAATTATAGTTGTCTTTCTTCTAATCGCGTAGTCCATAATGGTCTCCATTATAGTCCATCGTGTAGAATCATAATATTTAAACAATACATTTCTTTTCTTATTCCCCAAAATATAAAACAGCCGTTGTTCTCTCTCCTTCCTATACAGTTATTCATTATAATATGTAGCGTTAAGCGTTTCGTAATAAGAATCTTCTCCTTTCTCTAAATTAAATATTACTGTCTTCCACCTTCTATCACAGTTGCAATATTAATCGATCGGCTGAACGCATCTGCGTGCTTCATTCTATCACCTGGGCTACGTTTGATAACCGTACTCCTGTAATTCGAACGCTATCCTCGATAAATGGAAGCCGCCAAATATGGAATACCACTTTGATTTCCGAATGCCATTCTTTCAAATCAATTGCAACAGTTAAAATATTTTTACCGATATTCTTTGTCACTCACATATTTTCGCATCCGTTTAGAACAGTTTCAAATTTCTAACATAGTAAACAATTGTCAATATTGACATAATTTAAACATCGTCAAATGCATCAAATGTGGAATTAAATACCAAATATGGCACGCTCGCGATAAATACAATACTTGAAAGAAAAGCGAACAAAAAGTTGATTTCATGTTTTACTGCTCGTTGGTTGCAATCCTACATTTAATACAACACATTTAATAATTTAAAAAATGATTATTTTTATAGGAAACAAAAAAAGCTTTGCTTTAGAAAATAGTTTTCTCGAATCGTTATATAACTATAGGTTAAACTCCCTTCCGAGGTAATTCCTTATTTGGAATTACACAGACGTAAACATGCATATAGTATTTTGGTTAAAGAAACGTCTTTATAAAAATTTGTGGATATTACGAAAGGTATACAATTAAACAGTAAGAAATAAAAACATGAACACCAGGTTTTTAATATTCACACGACTAATAAGCCACTATGTTTGCGATCTTAAAGTGCGTGTAGTAAGCAGTTCGTAATAGTTTCATCGACCTTAATTTCTCAGCTTTTAATAATGACAAAAAAAGGACTGTTCCACACGCACGCACGCACGCACGCACGCACGCACGCACGCACGCACACACGCACGCACACACATTTGGAGACTTCTCTTTATTATATTATATGTATACAGACAGGGATTTTATTTCGAATGTTGACATTGTCTCTTTACCGTTCTTTTCATAAAATAAAGTGCACGAAACTCTTCTGCATATTGATGGAATACACACCGAATCTCTTTGTTTTTTATTACCTTCCGTATGCGATTTGGCATGGATTTATACAGATCTTGGATATACTTTTGGTATCCATCCAGTCATTACATTCGTGTACAATAGCATTTTTTAATCCATATTCGTTTTGCTATTGCTTATTAATCGTTTTTCAAGGAAAACTACATATGCATTATTGAGAAATTAGCACACTTGGGCTATCTTTTTGACGAGGAGTGTTAACTGACCTCGTTTAATGTACAGTTGTACCGATCAAGAGGTACAGTTGTAAGGAACGTAGGTATGAACGATATAGTTAACATGGAATTCAATTTCACGGCTTTTCACCAAACACTGAACACTTACTTAATCACTGGCAATCAGAAAACATGTGAGGATGAGTTGTCTTACTGCTGCGGTGACTGACAAGGAGGGGTCCTCAAAATTGACGCTCACTTTTTGACGAGATTTGGTACAGTAATAGAGCTCGTAAAGCTGAATCCAATGATGTCCGGTTTTGGAGTCAGTTGGCTTATAGTTTTTGAGATAAATAATGTTAAAGTTGCTAGTAAAAGGCCAGAAAGACACGCTGGATCATGACGCGAATGTTCAGGTAGGCCGGATCGAACCACCTACTTTTCCTCACTCCCTAATATTTCTAGTACTATACTGGTGTGGTACCCTTTCGTTCATGTCATTTGGAATGGTTCGGCTTCGACTGATGATGCCTAAATCGTGCACCGATTTACACAGTGCGTACGCTCCCTTATTCCGTCAAAGCCGAACCGTTCCGTGTAGGGATGTCGGTTTTGGTATATTCGCCCGTGTACTTAATAAAATGGACAAGTAAATAAATGTCAACTATATTTTTCATAAGTGTATACACTTATGTGTATACAGTATGTGTATACACTTTAAGTATGCACTAAACGAGTATTAAGTATGCGACTTGGACGAGTCGCGGCTCGTGAGCCAAATGTGACTCTTCAGATACCCGTCACACACTCGTGCAGCACGAGAAACGATATGATATTGTTTCATCTGTGCTGCATGCAGGGTTGTCCATGCCATGTGAAGCAATGTACATAGAGTAGTAGCAATATAGCTTGTGGCTCGCGGTCGAAATGACTCGCCCAGGCCTGCACTAGGTGATACTAAACATCTAGGTGATGTAACAAAAAATGCTGATTCTGGTCTATGTGCACTTGATGACACTATGTAACATAGTGATCGCGTTTTCCATGCTCTGATGATACGTTCTATGCTCGAGGTTGGTTTATTTGTGTTGTCGACAGTTTGAATTCTGTTTGTCTCTCGTCATGTTTTTTCTGTCGTCAGCTCGGTTGTTTCGTGATTGGTTAAGAATGGATTTTGCTGTAGGAACGTAGCGTTTTCTAATTGGACGGGGATGTGTCTGAGGGAGTTTAGGTTAAGGAGTAGGAAACTCTCAAGAAGATCTTTTTGGTATTGTTTTCCGATGTGTACCCCCTCTAAATATGAGTCTACAGAAAATTTCTTTATAATTATTGCAAATTAAGAAAAACTGTTTTATTGTTTATTAATATGCGTTATAATCTTGTGAACAATATAGTTGATATTTGTTTACTTGTTCATTTTACTTTAATGGAATCATTGATATTCCACTATGTTAACAGTACGTCAATATATGGCTGTTACCGTAGGTCTTAGATTATCGAGTTAATTCAATTCTTCCAACTCACATCCTCTTATCGATCCCAGTCGCTAGTATCAAGACTACCGTGGTGCACTTTTGCTGTTCGAGGTGTATCAACTTAATAAGTTAGAAGACTAACTCGTCTCCAAGTTATCTTCCTTTGAGTGCCGGTGGTGAAATAAACGTAAGCTCGTCCACAAGTAACCTACCTGTGGGTGCCGGTGGTTAAACAAACATCGGTTCATCCACAACTAACAAAGCTCTTACACCCTCTCAACAAAACGAATCCTCGGTCACGCACCTCTGCCGTAGCTCTGCGGCTCATAACAATGAAATACTGCATGATGAGCGACAATATTTCGCGTTCAAGGAGGACAATAGAAATTCGCTTGAAAGAAAACGAGCTACTATCTATTATAATTTAATCATAAATATACTGAAAATAAATTACAATAACTTCTGAAAATACTGTACATTTAAACTAATAGATTTACGTCGCAAGACTTTTTATAAATAAATTTGCATTATGTTTGTAAGATGAGTGGGTTCTGTTTCGCGTAACTGTTCTGCTTATCTCTCTTCATGTGATGATACATGCGAATTATTTAATATTGATAATCCAACGACGTTCTCCTATAAAAGTAGTATTTCGTAACTAATAACGAAATGTTTGTAGAATTGATCATCACATGAACGGAATCAAACAAAACAGTTGAAAATTTAATTCAAAATGTATTGTACATTACATTGCAATACAGTTTCTTCTGATTTATTTATTGCACTAAACGCCAAACAAGTTTTATATGAGATAAGTAGAAAATGTGGATTTTCGCTCTTTGAATTATTTTTTAATTTCAAAAATATAAATTTGAGTTTACTAGAGATACAATGGCAACGACTATAGTATTAGTTTCATGACATCGACAAAGCAGAATATAAACATTTATATTGTAATAAAATGTTGAAATATATTTCTTCAAAGAAGAACACAAGCAATGAATACGAATTCCCTATTTAAGATATGTAATGTTCTGCTTTTCTGCAAGCACCATTGCCTAAAATCAGTTTATACGATTCATGAAAATCTTCGTTGTTTATGAAATAGATTGTACGCTGGTAATATCCATACTATAGTCTGGAGATATTTGGGTGAACCATTTAAATCGACCCAGTCAAAAAAAGTACCTGAACATAAAAATACAAATCTCTCTCACTCTCTTACTCTCTCCACATGTCCTCTCTTACAAGGCTCTTTACTGCCTCTTTTTCTTCGCACTCCTACTGTACCTCACTCGCCGCTTTCATTATGGTCACCGCCTTGTCTCTCGCATTTTCCTTCCTTCTCTCTCTCTCTCATCCTCCCTTGTTTGATCTCCGTTTCCGCTGTTTTTCCTCACTCATTCTACTCTCTCTTTTCTTTCCACCCCCTCATTTCTTTTCCTATCTTCATCTAACTTCTCCATCCATACCACGCCTCTTGCATCCTCATTTAACATATTCCATATCATTTCTTGTATCCCTTCTTTCTCCATACACCTCTCTAAGACGTGCTCCCTTGTCTCTGCCACGTCTCCACATCTCGAATATATCTTTTCTTCCTTATTATCCCAACATCTTCCTTTCCTCGTTTCGTTGCCCAAACTGTATATCCCTATCCTGACCCATCTCGTTTCCTTCCCTGTTCTATACAGATACTCTGGAACTCTATCCATTCTTACCTCCCTACACCACTTTTTATATTGAGACTCCATCATCTTTCTATAGTTTTCCTCTCCTTGCATCCTTCTTCCGCTCCATTTTATCTTTTTTCACTCCTCGTCCCGCTCTTCCTTCTCTAAAACCGTTCTGGCCCTACTCTCGCTGAAATACTTCTTTCTCTACCTCTCTCATTTTAATAATTTCGTCTCGTCCACTACCCCATGCCTGTTTTTACATGGAGGTAATCCCGCGCTTGCAACCGACTCGTGTACGAGGTCTCCTCCTACGGCCATCCCCAGGCCACGGCGCTGTGGAGCCCACGCTGGACATTCCTCCAGCGTATGTTGCGCCGTGTCCGAAGGACCACCGCAGTGGTGACACCTGCGTCGCTCGGTACGTGCCCCCCCCCCCCGAGTCCGGCACACTGCCATTCCTGGAACGCAGGGAGGATCGCCTTCGCCGCTCTGTTAACATTTTTCCCCCTCGCGACCTCCGATGCGAGGCGTTGCCGCCAGGCTTCTACGGCACATTGTCTGGCGGCATCCCTTTCAGCCGCCACCTGGAGACTCCTCTGTTCCGGGGCCACCCCAGCCCGCCGAAGGTCGCGGTCCCGGATGTAAACATCCGCAAGACATATGGCCTCCAGGTCCAGCGGGAGTAGACCCGAAACTGCCATCGCTGATGCTTGAGGTATGGTGCGGTACCCCCGCACGATCCTTATCGCCAGCCTGCGCTCCAGGCGACGCGGTGTGGCCGCAGGCCCACCGCGCCGGCCAGCAAGAACATCGCGCGCCCATACAGGGGCCCCATAAAGGGATAATCCCCGCACCATTCCCGCAAACAGTCGACGGACCCTCCCTCCGGGTGCCCCCACGTTGGGAAGTATGCGACCGAGTGCAGCGATCGCACCCTCCACCCGGGGAGCCAGGAGCTCGAAGTGCCGGCCGAACGTCCAGGCACCATCGAGCGCGATCCCGAGATACCTGAACCCTCCCCCGATACCGATTCGTCCCACCCCCACGTCCATCCCGCAGAGGGGAGGTGCCCGCGAGCGACCTTTGCCATGAAACCACATGGCTTCAGTCTTACTCGCCGACACCTCTAGGCCCAGTGCCCGGATGGCTTTGACTATTCTAGTTGTCCCTACTTCACCGTGAAGCAGGGCTTCTCTCCATGTCCTGCCGGTGGACACGATCAGCGTGTCATCTGCATAGCAGATGATGTTCACACCGGCAGGCATTTCCCCCCCCCCCTCGCGCAGTACTCGGTCGTACGCGATGTTCCACAGCAGGGGGCCTAAAACGGACCCCTGCGGGACACCGCGCACGACTCGCCGGCTCGCCATCCCCGCGGCGACGGGATATTCCACCCACCTGTCAGAGAGGTAGCTCCCTATTATCCGCTGTAGGTATTGCGGCACCCGCTGGTACCGCAGCTCTTCCAAAATACACGCCCAGGGAACGGAGTTGAAGGCATTGGCAATGTCAAGTGACACCGCCAGTGCAACCCCGCCCCCCCCCTGTGTCACGGTGTCCGAGAGCGCCCTCAGTCTGCGGACAGCGTCCACAGTAGAGAGGCCCTCCCGGAAGCCGTACTGGGCACTACTGAGTCCGGGAGCCGCCCCGCTCGCCAGGTGAGCCACAAGCCTACGCGCTACAATTCTCTCGATCAGCTTTGCCTCCTCGTTGAGAAGGCAACGTGGTCGCCACGCAGACGGCGAGCTTTCGTCCTTCCCCTTTTTGGGGATTAAAACTAACAACCCTTTCCGCCATGATGACGGAAAGGTACCCTCCCTGAGGCAACTGTCGAACAGTTGCCTTATATCAGAGCCAAGCGCCGACAGGGACAAGGCCAGCACCCGGCCGTGGACGCCGTCCAGGCCGGGCGCCCTACCCCCTGTCCGACTCGCGGCCTGGCGGAGCTCGTCCTCCGTCACCGCCAGCTCCCGGTTCCATGCAGTGTCTGCCCCCGCCCGTCGTTCCTCAGTGGGGCCCGCTGCGACCTCCTCGGGGTCTCCCTCAGAGGGAAAGAGACCCCCAATTACCCTGTCGAGGAGCTGGGGCTTTAACGCCGCTGTAGCTGGGGGGGGGGGGCGCGCACGGAGCCTGCCCATAACTATCTTGTAGGGCTTCCCCCAGGGATCCGCGTCCAATGTTTCGACGAGCTCCCGCCATGCCTGATACTTGGCCCTGGCGATCTCCTTTCGGAGCTCCGACAACGCGTCGCGGTACTCGCGATAGCACTCAAGCACGGTTGCCTGAGCGCTCGATGCCCGCCGGCGCGCTCACGTGTACTTTCTACGGACTGCGTGTCCCGCAGCACGCAGCCTGGCTATTTCAGCCGACCACCAGTATACGGGTGCCATCCGGTTGGCGTCGCTACTGCGGGGCATTGCGGTGTCAGAAATTGACCACAACGCCTTCCGCAGCAGTTCGGCCCTCCGTTCAGGATGCACCTGCCCACCCTCTGAAAAACCGCGCCCTCCCCACGATGCTGCTAATGCTGCAGCTTTTAGCAAGTCAGTGTTTAACTGCTTGATACCCCACCGAGGTCGTCGCCGGTTAGCCTGACGCGTCACGGGACCCCGCGCGTCGTTGGGGGCAGCTCCCACGTCCATGATGATGGGGACGTGGTCCGAGGCTAGCTCCAGTTCCTCAGCCACCCTCCATCCCGTAATCCGACGCACGACGGCAGGTGACGCAAAGGTCAAATCCACGATGGAGACCCCCTGCCGCCGCACGCACGTCGGCCGGGACCCCCGGTTTAGTAACCGGAGATCCAGATTCGCCGCCCAAGCCAATACAATCTCCCCTCGCGTGTTTGTCCTGCGGGATCCCCACGCCGTTGAGTGTTTATTGAAATCCCCCAGAACGAGGACCCGGCGGGATGTGTATCTTGTTAGACACACATGTAACCCAGCCAGGAACCCCCGGAATTCACCGAGGACACAGTTTGGGGAGACGTACACACCGACGAGTATGATATCCCCCCATTCTACCGCGACGTATCCCCTTCCCCCCTCCAGGAGTGTGACGGTCAGGGACCCCGGCTCACCGCACGATGCGGTGATCACCACGGACCCTGTCTCGTCCCCCACCCAAAGAGGATTATCGGGGATACGGTATGGCTCTGCCATTACCCCGACGCCCGATCCCATCTCGCGCAGGGCATGGACATAGAGGTCCTGGGCCCCGCGCGAGTGGTTCAGGTTACCCTGTAGAACCCGCATACCTGTGGTTAAGGCTGTGTTGCGCTGCTACTCGAGACGATCTCCATTGCCGTCCCATTGCTCCCACTTGTGGTGTTTTCCTGTTCCCGGCGGGTGCAGTCGCGGTTGTCGCCCCTGCAGTGCTCCATGCCGGTTGACCCACTATCCCGGGGGAGGGTTTCCCCTTTCTCCCTCGCATCGTGCGCTGGGCGCATGTCGCAGCCCCCAGACAATGCCCATGTGCCCGACCAAGGTCGATGCACAGTGGGCACCTCGGGTTCGCGACACATTGCGTTGCCCTGTGGCCCTCTCCCCCGCATCTGAAGCATCGCATGCTTCGGTCTGCATTGTTCGGACAGGTGGCCCGAACATGACCAAGTTGCAGACATTTGAAGCACTGCAGAGGCTTCTCTCCCAGCGGAACTACTAGAGCGCTGGTCCATCCCACTAGGACGCGGCCCACCCCGACGATTTCCTTTATCGCGTCCATGGGTCCGCGTGCCCAGCAAGCGCCCATTGCGCCCGGTGCGGACTGCCGTATCTCCCCAGTTTTTATCTCGTCAGCGGTGCACCCGCCGAGTTTTGCGAGCGCGCCTCTAACCTCGTCTTTGGACACCGAGTAGTCGAGCCCGGATACCCGGATGTTCAATTGCTTTACCGGCCTGATGACCCGCGCCCCGGTCCCGTCCAGGAGGACAGATATCTCCGTCGCGAGTTTTTGTGCCTGTTGTTGGCACTCGGGTCCTCCTATGTCGACAAGTAGGCTGCCGGATCTGGAGTGCCTGGTCCGCACTCCCGGCGATCCCCAACCCCTCCAGCGAGACATTCTGGCGCGCCCTCCGCATCACTTCCGTGTAGGATATTTTCCCACCCGGGGGCAAGGCAACAGAGACAGCGGCCGAGGGGTTGGGTGCGGGCCAGGCTCGCTCCCTCCCCCCGTGTCGGTTTCTTTCTTGTTGTCCCTTTCTGTGGCAGTGGTGGTCTCGCGCCGAGGACTCTCAGGCCTGTTCGTCCCTGGCTTGCTGGTTGAGCCGCCGCTGGTGTTGGGCCAGCAGCCGCTAGTGCCGCAGCCCTTGCCGCAGCCTTCTTCTTTGCCCCCTTGGATTGCATGACCGTCCATGCATACGTCCCGTTTTGGGGGCCCGTCTCTGCGCACATGGCGCTGCTGCTCCGGCTCTGGGTGGCTGGTGGTGGTGGGGGTGGGGTTGTTACCTCCACACCAGCTCGGGTAGGTTTACTTCCCATGCGGCGCTCTAGGGCATCCATGCGTTGGACTATCCCCATCACCGCCTGGAGGACCTCGCTGCTGTTGTTGTTGTTGGGGGTGCTGGTTGTAGTCTGAGCAGGTTTGTTCCTCTCAGCGCCTCCTTCAGTTCCCCGAATTTCCCCTCCATTTCTCATGGCGGCTATTTCAGCCCTGAGGATTGCCACCTCAGTCTCGAGGTGGCGATTCCTTTCCCTCAGGCGGTCATTCTCCTCCACCACGCCGTGTTGTTCGCCAGTGTATGTCCTCTTTGCGAGGATTTGGCTGCCGGCCGTGGTCGTGAGGGCCGCTTCCCTGAGTCTCTTAGCCAGGGTGCCCTTGAGGCCTTTCGAGACTGTGGAGACTTTCTCCACGTCTTCTGCCGCCTGCGTGATCTCTTCCAGTATTTCTGCAGTCTGGAGGCCTGCCATCTCTTTTTCCATTTCCCGGATCCGGGTCAGGTCCGTCTTTCTATCCCGGAGCCTGGGTTCGGTGTCTTCTTCGTCGGACTTTCGATACCGCTGCGACGTTGCTTTCTTCTTCTTTGTAGCAGCCGTTGCAGCGGCTTTTCCGCCGGCCTCGGTGTCGGATTCATCCGATATTATCGCCCTCCACCCAGGCCGTCTTCCTTGCTTGTCCTTCCAGAACCTGCTGGATACTTTCCCGCCTACCCGGGGTCCTTCACTCCCTCCTTCCGATCCCGAGTCGCCGTTTGTGGCTCTTGGGCGCTTCAGGCCACCCCTCACCACATCCATCTCACTTCCCTCTCCCGTAGCGTCTTCTGTGTGTTTTGTTGTTTTTGTTTTAATTTCTTCCATGCTGGATCCCACGATTGGGGTCGGACGATTGAGCAAGGTCCGCCCAGACAGAGCCGCCCTTACCTGGGTAAGGCTAATACACAACGGGTGACGCGATCTCCCGTCAGTTGAGACGCTCAAGACCAGCGCACCCGCTGGCCACCTCCGTGTGCGCGACCCGGAGGCGTCCCCTCGCCGCGCCTCGAAGCTTAGGACTGGGATTTATTATAGAGGTCTTTTCTCCTCGCAGCCCAGCCGGTTAAGGCAAGGCCCCCGTTCTGGTAAAACATGACCACCAGTTTACGGTTTAGGGATCCTGGTTTCCCAGGACCACCCCTCACTCCGTTAGCTACTACCCGCAGGCAGCACCCAGGAGCCACCACGTGGAGGTGTAGTGAGAGGATTTAGGCATGTGACTGTACCTCAGATAGAGATGACAAACCCCTCAGCAACTACGTCTTGCTGCTGAGAAGGCCACACACCCTAGGTTCCCATTACCGCAGAACCTGGAGTTGCCCCAACCAGTTCATGTATTACTTACCTTATGTATCCTCCCATCCTCATATTTGCGCTCTCTACGCTGCCACCGGCTATATGAAATTATTTCTGAAATATCTCTTCTCTACCTCCCAGATTTCTCTCATTACCTCCTACTCCCACTTCCTTTACTCTGCTCTTCATCTGTCCTTGTCCGCCATTCCTTCTAAATACATACATATCTCAAGTATTTCACCTATTCGTTCACCTATTCCTTACTTCTGCGCCCAACATTCAGTATCATTCTTTTACCCTTATTTATCTATAGTCCTTTATCTCTCAGGTAGCTCCTGAATTCTCCTATCATTCACTCGATAAAAAAGTATGATTCCATTTAAAAAAATAAAGTTGACCTTCATATGTTCTCGACACGTTCACTTCAAAAATCTTATTAATGTCACACACACAAAAATTACGTGTCCCCTAAAACCATTGAAAATTCTTTTTTAAAACATTTTTTAATATCAGCAACGGTTTTGAAGATATGTATTTGGCTGGATCGATTTAAATGGATTAATGTTAAATAAAGATAATATTTATCTTAAATAAAGCTAATTTATTAAGCTATTTAAGCTATTTGTGCTAATCTTTTTAATTAGAGAAAATAGAGAAAGAATCGTGTTCCGATCGATGACCAAGAGAAGGTCCACCAATTTCAATCCTCTAGCTGCAATATTATACAATTTTCATTTAGAGAAGCGATTATTTAATTAGAAACACGAAATTCAAGATATGAAACTATGGTATGGCCTGTTATAACAAAATCTTCGTGTTCAAACGTATTTTTTTTAATATTTTCAATATTAATTTGGCAAAAAAGTAATTTCGGTTTGCACCAATAGATAGTGTTATGTTTGCAAACTCATTCTTTTGTTAAGGTTATAATTTTTTTGTCTTCAGCTATGGCAGGTGACACGTTTAGGTTACTATAGACACGAGTTCCGTGAAGTTTTGTTTACAATTCATAGTTTGCTGTTAATTTTAATATGGAGTGCAAAAATGAACATTTCTGACACGTTTTACATTTTCATTTTCATAAAGGCAAGAAAGTGGCTGAGGCTCACAAAGAGATATGTGAACTTTACGGCGTCGATTGCTTAACAGAACGCGCGTGTCAGAATTGGTTCAAAAATTTTCGTTCTGAAAAACTCGCGAAAATCGACGAAGGGTCACTAAAAGAGTTTCCTCAAGCCCTAGGTCTCGTCGGAACATCCTTGGTCCTCCCGGATCCTGTGGCCATGTTCTCTTGGCTCCATACTATCACACTTGCTAAACGAAATCTAACGCAACGGTAGCTTGTTCGACAGTGATTTTTTGAGTTTTCGGCAGCTACGAGAACTGATCCTTCGTACACTCTACGCTATTTACTAGCAGGTCTTAACCCAACTGGTCTGCCTAATAACACGCTATGAAATTCCTAGAGGTCCGTCTCACGATGGCCCTGTAGCCGGAGGTCGAATCTGACTTTTCCCAAGTGCAGTCGTTCCCGGCGACCGGGAGAGTCCCCAACATCCTGTCAGGGCGTCTCCACATCATCCTCCCTTCATGGAGCCCTTCATCTTGGAGTGAGACGACTGTAAGATCTTAAATGTGGACGTTTCTCGGAATTCCAGCGTTTTATAGACTGTGGAACTGGTCGTTCCTGGGTTGATTGGCCCGTGTGTGAGTTATCCTTATTCATCCCTTACACGAGCGTAGGACGTTATGGTATCACCAGCAACCGAGTACGGTTTCGTTTCTGAAATCTCCGCCGATCTCGGCCCGCAGGATACGAATTAGTAAGGCGGAATTACACTGAATTTTTGCTCGGAGAGTGCTGTCGTTCATGTGGTGTGTTCGTGCGGATCCGGAGAATGTGGTCCGGTTTCATGCGAAATATAGATTATAAAGAGAAGGGGAGTCAGTACTCCTCCGTGAGGAATAACTTTGTAAACGATTTTGACTTGGTCCTTTGTGAAATCTGCAAACATTTTTTTTTTTGATAAATGCGAAACCTAATAAATTTAATTAGTATTGTCGAACATCTTGCATAAGCTAATTTATTAATCAGAATATCATTATTTACATTATCAAAGGTAATCGTATGCATTTGTAGCTAAATCATGTATTTCGAATGGATTTGAAGCTAACTAATGTATTATGCATGAATTCCAAGCTAAATCATGTGTTTTGCATGAATTTGAAGCTAAATCAAGTGTTTCGCACGAATTTGAACCTTAATCATGTGTTTCGCTTGAATCTGGGGCTAAATCACGTGTTTCGCATGAATTTGAAGCTTCATCATGTAGTCCGCACGGATTTCAAGCGAAATAATATGTTTTCCATGCATTCAAAGCTAAATCATGTGTTTCCCATGAATTTGAAACCAAATCGTTTGTTTCGTATGCATTCGAAGCTAAATCATGTGTTTTGCATAAATTTGAAACTAAAACACGTGTTTCGTACGAATTAGAAGCTAAATCATGTGTTTCGCATGAATTTGAAGCTAACTCATGTGTTTCCCATGAATTTGAAGCTAAATCGTTTGATTCGTATGCATTTGTAGCTAAATCATGTGTTTCGCATGAATTTGAAGCTATATCGTATATCTCGCATGAATTAGAATTTAAATCGTTTGTTTCGTTTGCATTTGAAGATACGTCATGTGTTTCGCATGAATTTGAAGCTAAATGACGTGTTTCGCATGAATTTGAATTTAAATCGCTTGTTTCGTAAGCATTTGAAGCTAAATCATGTATTTTGCTTGGATTTGAAGCTAAATCACGTGTTTCGCATGAATTTGAAGCCAATTCATGTGTTTCCCATGAATTTGAAGCTAAATCGTTTGATTCGTATGCATTTGTAGCTAAATCATGTGTTTCGCATGAATTTGAAGCTATATCGTATATCTCGCATGAATTAGAATTTAAATCGTTTGTTTCGTTTGCATTTGAAGATACGTCATGTGTTTCGCATGAATTTGAAGCTAAATGACGTGTTTCGCATGAATTTGAATTTAAATCGCTTGTTTCGTAAGCATTTGAAGCTAAATCATGTATTTTGCTTGGATTTGAAGCTAAATCACGTGTTTCGCATGAATTTGAAGCCAATTCATGTGTTTCGTATGAATTTGAAGCTAAATCGTTTGATTCGTATGCATTTGTAGCTAAATCATATATTTCGCATGAATTTGAATTTAAATCGCTTGTTTCGTATGCATTTGAAGCTAAATCATGTATTTTGCTTGGATTTGTAGCTAAATCATGTGTTTCGCTTGAATCTGTAGCTAAATCATGTGAATCGCATGAATTTGAAACTTCATCATGTATTCCGCACGGATTTGTAGCTAAATAATGTGTTTCCGATGAATTCAAAGCTAAATCATGTGTTTCTCATGGATTTGAACCAGATTCGTTTGTTTCGTATGCATTTGAAGCTAAATCATGTGTTTCGCATGAATTTGAAGCTAGATCGTATGTCTCGCATGAATTTAAATCGTTTGTTTCGTGTGCATTTGAAACTAAATCATGTGTTTCGCATGGATTTGAAACCAAATCGTTTGTTTCGTATGCATTTGAAGCTAAATCATGTATTTCGCATGAATTACAAGCTACATCGTATGCCTCGCATGATTTTGAATTTAAATCGTTTGTTTCGTATGCATTTGATGATAAATCATGTGTTTCGCATGAATCTGAAGCAAAATCAAGTGTTTCACATGAATTAGAATCTAAATCAACTGTATCGCATGAATTTGAAGCTTAATCATGTGTTTCGTATGCATTTCAAGCCAAATCATGTGTTTCGCATGAACTTGAAGCAAAATCATGTGCTCCGCATGAATTTGAAGCTAATTCATGCGTTTCGTATGAATTTGAAGCTAAATCGTTTGTTTCGTATGCATTTGAAGCTAAATCGTGTATTTCGCATGGATTTGAAGCAAAATAATGTGTTTCGCATGAATTCGAAGCTAAATCGTGTGTTTCGCACTAATTTGAAACCAAATCGTTTGTTTCGTATGCATTTGAATCTAAATCATGTGTTTCGCATGAATTTGAAGCTGGATCGTATATCTCGCATAAATTTGAATTTAAATCGTTTGTTTCGTATGCATTTGAAGCTAAATCATGTGTTTCGCGTGGATTTGAAGCTAAGTCATGTGTTTCCCATGAATTCAAAGCTAAATCATCCTGTTTCGTATGCAGTTGAAGCTAAATCATACGTTTCGGCAGAATTTGAAGCTATACCATAACTTTGGTCTGAATCTGAAGCTAAATAGGGTGTATATGCATAATTTGTAGCTAAATCGTATGTTTTGACAGAAATTGAAGCCAAATCGCGTATGTTAAGTCTAAATTAGAATCTAAATCATGCGTTTCGGCTGACCTTGGGGCTATATCATAAATGTCGCCTGAATCTGAGGCAAAATAAGCTGTATCTGTTAAAATTTGAAGATAAATCCTTTGTTTCGGCTGAATTTGAACCAATAACATAAGTATCGGCTGAATCTGAAACTAAATCGTATGTATATACTAAATATGTAGCTAAATCGTATGTTTCGACTGAAATTGAAGCCAAATCGTACGTTATGGATAAAATTGAAGCTAAACCATATGTTTTGCAGAGTTTGAAGCCAAATCGTACGTTTAGTATAAATTTGAAAATAAATCGTATGTTTCGGAAGAATTTGAATCCAAATCGTACATATAGTCTAAATTTGGAGCTAAATTATATGTATCTGCTAAATTTGAAGCATAATGTTATCTTTCGTCAGAAATTGTAGCCAAATCGTACGTTTAGTCTATAAATTTGAAGATAAAACGTATGTTCCGGCAGAATTCGAAGACAATTCGTACGTTTAGTCTAAGTTTGAAGATAAATTGTATGTTTCGCAGAATTCGAAGCCAAATCGTACGGTTAGTTTAAATTTGATATTGTATGTTTCGTCAGAATTCGAAGCCAAATCGTACGGTTAGTCTAAATTTGATAATAAATCGTATGTTTCTGCAGAATTCGATGCCAAACCGTACGTTTAGTCTAAATTAGAAGCCAGATCACATGTTCTGAATTTGAAGCTATATCATAAGTATCGGCTGAATCTGAAGCTAAATCAGCTGTATCTACTAAATTTGAAGTTTAGTCGTATGTTTCGGCAGAAATTGAAGCTAAGTCGTACGTTCAGCCTAAATTTGAAGCTAAATCATATGTTTCTGCGAATTTGAAGCTATATCAGTACTATTTGCTGAATCTGAAGCTAAATCGAGTGTATATGCTAAATTTGCAGCTAACTAGGATGTTTCGACAGAAATTGAAGCCAAATCGTACGTTTAGTTCAAAATTGAAGCTAAATCATATGTTTCGGCTGTCCTTGAAGCTATGTCTTAAATATCATGGCGTGTTTTGCATTGGTTTGAATCTAAATCTTGTATTTCGCATGGATTTGTAGCTAAATCGTTTGCTTCGCACGGACTGGCAGCTAAATCTTCCATTTCGCATGGATTTGAAACTATGTCGCTTGTTTTGCATTGGTTTGAATTTAAATCTTCTATTTCGCATGGATTTGAAGCTAAACCTTGTATTCCGCATGAATTCGAAGCTAAATTGTGTACTTTGCATTGATTTGAAGCTTAATCCTTTTTATTTGCATGGATTTGGAGCTAAATCTTCCATTTCGCTTGAATTTGAAGTTACTTGTATTTCGCATGGATTTGAAGCTGTTCGTGTGTTTCACCTGAATTTGATTCTAAATTGTTTGTTTCACGTGAATTTGAAGCTAGATCATGAGTTAAACACGGATTTGAAGCTAAACCATGTATCTCTTCCGAATTTTAAGTTTATCGTATTTTCCCGCTAAATTTGTGGTTAATTGGACTGTTTCGTCTGAATTTGTTTCCTCCGAATTTGGAACTAAATAGTGTGTTTCGGTTGAATTTGATGCTATATCGTAAGTTCCATTTAAAAAATAAAAGCAAAATCGTACGTTTCGGGTGAGATTGGAAGTAAATGGTATGTTTCAGCTGGATTTGAAGCTTAATGCTATGTTTGTGATGAGACTGTAGCTAAATCGTATGTGTCGGCAAAATTTGAAGTTAAATCGTTAATTCCGACTGGATTTGATGCTAAATTGAATGTTTCGGTCGAATTTAGCACCAAATCGTATGCTTCGTTTAAATTTGAAGCTATATCGTTTGTTACGGCTGAATTTGTGGTCAAATCGTATATTTCGACTGAAACTGGAGCAATATCGTATGTTTCCCCTGAATTTGAAGGTAAATTATATAATTCTGCTGATCGTGAAGATAAATCCCATGTTTCGGCACAATTTGAAGCTAAATCATGTGTTCCGGCTGAATATGAAGCTGAATGAATATGTGTCGGCTGTAGTTGAAGCTGTATCGTGTGTTTCGGCTGAATTTGATGCTAAATCATGTATTCCGTCTGAATGTGAAACTAAATCCTATGTTTCTGCTGAATTTGAAGCTCCATCGTTTGTTACGACTGAATTTGATGCTAAAATAAATGTTTCTACTCACTTTGACACTCAATCGTATATTTCGGCTGAATTTAAATCTAAATCGTGTGTTCCAGTTGATTTTGAGACTAAATCATCTGTTCCAACTTAATTTAAAGCTACATTGTGTGTTCCGGGTGAATTTGAGGGTGAATCGTAAATATCGTCGACACTTCTACAGTCTGGTCGAGACAGCTATAGACTGCTAGAGGCGGCGCGAGATTGTTCGAGACTGATCGAGTCTGCTCGAGAGTGCTCGAGATTCAGGGAGATTGGTCGAGACTCATCGAAACTGCTTGTAACTGCTCGAGACTGCGCCAGTCATCGCGAGACTGCGGTAAATTGCTCGATACAGCTTTAAACTGGTCGAGGCTGCTCGAGGCAGCTCGAAACTGCTCCAGGCTCCACGAGATAACTCGAGACTGAACGGGTCTGCACGATTCTGCTCGAGCATTTTGGAGACCTCGCGAGACTACTCAATGCTGGTCGAAGCAGCTCGAAATTTCGCGACAATGATCGAAGCTGCACGATACTTCTCGAGGCTGCTCCAGAATGCTCGAAACTGCTTGAGTATGCTCGAGGCAGCTCGAGACTGATCGAATCGGCCCGAGTCTGCTCGAGCATTGTCGATGCTACACGAGGCTGCTTGAGACTGCTCGAGGTTGCCCAATACTGACCGCGACTGGTCGAGACTGTTTAGGGCTGCTCGATATTGCCCGACACTCCTCGAGACTGCTCAAGATTGCTCGAGACTGCACAAGATTATTCTAGGCTGCTCGAGACGGCTCGAGACTGCTCGAGAATGCATGAGATTACTCGAGACTCGCCGAGACTGCTCGAGACTACACGAAGCTGCTGGAGATGTCTTGAGGCTGCTCGAGGTTGCTCAAGACTTCTCTAGGGTGCTCGAAACTGTTGGAGACTGCTCGAGACTGCTCGATATTGCTCAAATCTGCTCGAAACTTTTTGAGACTCCTCGAAACTGGACGAGGCTGCACGATATTGATCGAGACTGCTCGAGATTGCTCCAAAATACTCTAGACTTCTCGAGACTGCTCGTATCTTCTCGAGCCTACTCCAGACTGCTCGAGGTCACTCGAGACTGCTGGAGATTGCTCAAGATTCAGTGAGATTGCTCGAGACTCACGGAGACAGCTCGAGACTGCACGAGACTGTTCGATACTGCTCGAAATTACACAAGACTGCTCGTGACTACTTTATATTGCACGAGGCTACAATAGATTGCTCGACACTTCTCGAGACTACAGTAGACTACTCGAAACGACAGGAAACTACTCTAAACTCATCGAGATTGCTGGAGACCGTTCGAGGATGCTCAAAGACGGTTTAAACTGCTAGAGCAGTAACGGGCAGCCCTGAGCAGTCTAGAGTAGTCTCGAGAGGTCTCGAGAAAATTGGAGCCACGTTCTGGAGTCCCGAGCAGTCTTGAGCAGAGTCGAGCAGTAATGGATCAGTATCGAGCAACCTCGTGCATCCAAGAGTTGTCTCGAGCGATCTCGTGAAGCCTGGCGCTATCTCTAGCAGTCTTGGGCAGTCTTGAGCAGTCTTGAGACATCTGCTATTTCTCTCCGAACGATGCTGTTGAGAAGAACCTTCACCGTCACCGAGAATTTTAACACATGGGGCATAGAGTGAGGTATGCCACGTACCAATGGCAGAGATTAACTACTGTTGGAGCTACTCGTCTTAGCATGGTGGTTCTAAATGTCGGAACTACTCCGACTTACCGAGGTCGTGCTTCGGGTACTCTGTCCCTGATATTATGCTAGTGTCGTGTAACCTAATTCCCGACGCTGTAGATTGGAGGATGATAGATGATTTCACTGAAAGCGATCATCACTACATTACTTTCTAATTCACCAACGATGTACTAAAGCGGAGAGCCACTAGCGTGCGTCGGTCATCTAGCTGGAATGCAGCTAAGATGATTCGCCAAAATCCCAACTTTGCGGGAAGCCTTTGGCACATTCCGCCGGTGCCTGAGAGCGCCTACAGCACAAACACAGCTGGAACCGTCGCAGACGCAACCATGAAAGTTGTCCGCCGCGCCTGCGACGCGTCTATGCCTATGATTCGTGGAAGACGTTCGTAGACAACAAGCATATTGGTGAAATAAGCAGATTGCCGAGCACCGGAGTCTTTGCAACAGGAAGCGCCGACTGTCCCATAGCTGGAGCTGCGGAAAAGGATGAGGCGTACAAGATTGCCAAAAGAACCCTTCGCAAGACCATCCAGCTTTGCGACGAAGTGGATCAGGATGAGGGTGGGGATTTAAGCTCGTGATAAGCAAGTTCTGACAAGCCATCCAGGTCATCAACAAGGAAACCCGAAGACTGGCCGATGATTAATGTTGAATTCATTGCGGCGTTCAGCGCTGCTGAGCTCATGCTTGCTGGGCGCAGCGTGAAGTTCAGCATGTTGGATATATTCAACGGGTGCCTGAGAGAGGGAATCTTTCCAGACCATTAGAAAAAGGCGCGACAGTACGGCTTCGGTAAAGGGCACTCTGCGATCGACGCGATAGGGGAAGTGATCTACGCCAGGCCGAAACCGCCTACCACCAGACAAGGCCTATCGTGCTCCTTATGTGAGGAACGCGTTCGTCTCGGCCAGAGGGAGCGACATGCTCCTGACGCACGAACGGTTCTTCTGCGTACTAGCGTATCTCTCGCATATGCAAAGGACCGCTAGCTGTCGTACGCGATAGCCGAATGCACGAAGCAGTGACGGGTCATCGCCGCGGCGGTACAGGGGTCTTGGACTCGATCTCTGGAACGTCACATACGATGCCTGCTACGTTTAGAGATGCCTGTTGACGCGTTTCTCGTTGTGTTCGTCGACGACGTTGGCCGAATCGAAGATTTTAGTAATTTTTTGACAAAAACCTAATTTTCTCATATTGATGATCGGTCAATTTTTGTTGTTTGATAAATGTCCATTACCTTAGAAAATTTAAATATTAATATAAATGATCATAAATTGTAGTAGATACGAAAATTTAAAATTGAAGATTTTGAACATTACATTTGACGCCAAAGAATATGCTTCCTTACCTCGCAATGTCCTGACGAACCTAATTAATTTTTTCCTTTGCTTTTTTTTTATATTAGTAGGCAATATTTCTCGTTAACAAACGGTAGCTTAAATTGAGATTATTGTATCCTATATATGAAAAACATAATAAAATACAAAATGTGTAAAAATTCTTTACATTTGACAAGGAATATCTTTTGACGCCCAAAGAGTCACAATTTCTGACAAATGGTATGTTTTCAGGATACTTGCCTCTAACTCATAACTCTGTAAAAGTTATATACCAAGACGAACCAGATTACAAATTATTGCGATTTAAAGATATCAGCTGTTCCGTTCTTCATCGGAATTTTCGTGCTGCGTCCGCCTAACTTTCTCCGGGACGAATTACCTTTTTCTTCAATCCCTATAAAATAGTTTATTTACGGGGAATCAGCGAAACAAATTACAGTTCTTCAACGAACAACGTGCAATCGATAAAAGGTCACGTTTATTAGGCTTTCAATTTCGTAGAGCCATAGCCTTCTTCATTGCAGTTTCAAAGTTTATGATTTTTTCGAGCCGTCTTCTTTCCAGCAATAAAGTCATTTCTGCACTTTCGAGTAATGCACGCCTCATCGGTAGCATTTTTTATAACAGGGTCGCTAGTGCGCACCGCTTCGGTCGCCCGTCTGGGGTTTCTTGCTACCTGCGGCACTGTGTGCTACTTCACTTTTACATCCCCTTTCATCGCGTCACTAGCCAATAAGTTTCTAGTCTTCTGTCCACGAAACGGTATAAAAACTCGAAACTGATTCTTTTATTGGTCTAGTCTTGTGTATTCGGGTCAGTCCATCGGTCTATTCGTCTTTGAGTCTTTTCGTGTCTCATTCGTGTCATCCATTCAATCTCGTCGGTCAGTCAGTGTCAGTTAAACTCAGCCATTCTCGCTCGGTCTCTAGTCCGCGACTCTGTTTCAACAGGCACGCGCTGTCCATTTCAACTAAGTTCTGAATCGCAGTCAATCTGCTTCAGCCAACTCCAGCAGACTCCAGCTCACGCTAGTCTACTACACTCAAATCTTCAACTTCAGTAGACTCCAGCTCACGCTAGTCTACTAGTCATTCAGTCTTCTCTCCTGTCATTCAGGTCAGTTGTCTTCAATCCTCTCAGACAGTCTCGTTTTCAATAGACTCCAGCTCACGCTAGTCTACTATTCAGTTAGTCAGTCGACTCAGCTTCAGTCAACTTCAGTAGTCTCCAGCTCACGCTAGTCTACTACTCACTCATTCAGTCAACTTCAGTAGACTCCAGCTCACGCTAGTCTACTACTCAGAAGAGATAGTGTTTCAATCTTAGATCATCGAATTGAATGCTTCATAGTGCTTCAATTCATTCTTCAAAGTTAAACAGCTGTTCATCTTTAATTAGATGAACTAATCAATTCCGTCGCTTAACGTAATCGGCCTTACAACCCGAGAGATTTTATAATCGCGGAATTTTAGTATCGGATGTACTCGCTCTGCACCCTACATGTACTAAGCTTTTTTATTTAATTTCTATAGGTTTATATACGTACAGGTGTTAGAAAAGGGGCAAGTGAATAACAAAATGTTACAGCGACATCGGTGATCTTAGGATTCCGATGATATCGTCATCCTCCTGTTATGGTGATGTCATCCCTCCCTTTAAAATCACTTCAGTGTACACTTCTAAAGTGTACGGACGTCTTTCTCGGCAATACTTAGAACTGATCCAAGTTGGTTGTGTCAAGCTGAAGATGGCTGTATGTGTTGTTGGTTTAGGCGGTTGTTGTTGCGGTGTGTAATTATGTTGGTTGCTGTAGTAATTACAAAATTGATTTATACAAATTTGTTTTGGTATAAATTTTTCGATGCATTGAAAAAGTCCTATTTTTCTTAAAAGAAAAATTGATGTAAGTCCTAACGTGGCATACCCAAGATATGTTACAATATTTATAATAATTTCACTGAAAGTTTTTATGCGGTGTTGAATTTTTATGGTTTCTAATTGATTTTACACGTTGTCTAGATTAGTATGGGAAGTATTGAAATCTTTAATTACAGGAGGTGCTAGAGGAATGAAATGTTCGATTAATGTAATGTTATTTCGGTTAGATTAAAGTATAAAATATAAGGCGATTCATCAATTCTTGTGTTTTTACTTGTTCCTCCTATTTTCATAATTTCGTTGTTCTATATGAGAGTGCATTCAGTATAACTGTATAGGATTGAAGGTCTGCTTAAAGTTATTCGTTTTATTATGGATTCCGAGTGGCATAAAGTGTCTAGTTTTATAGATTGTTTTGGGATTGCAATGTACTTATTTGGCTTATGCATAGGGATAAATGTTATAACGTCAATTTTAAATAAAGCGGTTCCGCAGCTTGTATGATCGTTTGGTTTGGCATTTTGACAACCATTATGCGTATTATGTTGTGTGGGTTGAGTTCTTCCGCAGTGTGAACTTTCTTTTCGTCGAACAGTTTGTGAAGGTTTTAGTTGATAAGAGTTAAGTCGTCAGAATTTAAAGTTGCAAAGAGTGCTTTCGAAACAGAGCCTATGGCGTTGATCAGGCCTCTTTTAGCTCGTTTATGCAGGATAAGTTTTAGTTTTCCAAAAGAGCGGTCTAGTTGTCGGATCTTTCCTTCTATAATGGAATAGGCTGTGTGTTTGCAATTATGTTGTGTACAATAAGTGTGTATCGGTACAGCAGCTCCGTGAACGAGTAAAGTTCTATGTAGTTCTGAGGTTTCGAATATAATGTTAATTTTTAGTTTTGTGATAGGCATAAGATTTTTCTATAGTTTCCTTAAGAATTGTTAATCGTTTTAAGTACCAGGGATTGCGCGGAGTCCTGAAATGAATGGTTTACCTCAAGGATTTTGTAAGGTCCTAACCATTCTCTACTAAGTTTGTATGCTTTGTGATCATTGTGTAGAAGTATTAAGTCGTTCACCTGGTATAAACTTTTGATTCTAATTTTTCTGTCTTGTTCTCGTTTGTACCTGAGTTTATTTGAATGTATGATTTTCTTAGCGTTGTCAAGATATTCTTGGTGTTTGAGTTTCTAGAGTTTAAAGAGGTCTTTATAAGTTAGGCTAGATGTGGTGGATATTGCGGATTGCATATTTGCTTCTTATCCAAGAGTGAGTTTAAACGGAGTTTATTCAGTTCCTGAGTATTCAGAAGTGTTGTAAGACATACAAATAATATTTAGATGGAGGTCCCAGTCGTTATGATTTTCGTCAATACATGTTTTTATAAGATCTTTGACTGTAGCGTGTGTTCGTTCAAGGCTTCCGTTGCTTTGAGGGTGAAAGCCGGTAGTTTTAATATGTTTGATTTTGAAAGCTTTCTCGAAAGATTCCCTCAATTTGCAAACATAATTTTGACCTTGGTCGGTAAGGATATTTCTTGGTGAGGAAAATATGAAGATGTAATGGTTAATTAGTTTATCAATGATACTTTCAGCTTTTTGGTAGGCCAAAGGGATAAGAAGTAAATATTTCGTTAGTTGATTAGTTGATCTTGTATCGAGAGGATGAATTGATTTCCGTGTTTTGAAATGGGAAAGGGGCCTACAATGTCTAATGCAATTTTATCGTTTGAATTAATTAGTGTGTCTAGTGTGGCTTCTCGAGGTCTAATTCGAGTGTGTTTCAGTTTCTGGCAGATATCGTATTGTCTGGTGTAATCTACTACGTCGTTATCACTCTTGTCCAGTAGCATTTTTGTTTGTCAGGAATCGTAACATCAATTATAAGTTTACGAGGTCTAAAGCAGGAAAGGTTTCAGCTAGTTCTGTCTAGTTAATCTTCCTTTTTCGTATGTAGTCGTTAAGCGTATTTAACCAATTGCATTCATTGTAAGATTTGAGATTTTCGAGTGTTAGTTGTGAGAATTGAGGTTTGTTAACGCAAAGAGTTAAAGGTATTGTTTTTACGGGTGCGGTTTTCCATTGAAGATATCGAGTGTAAAGAGCGTTAGTTTCGTTTAAAGGATACATGCGGGATAAAGCATCTGCAACTACGTTATCTTTTCCTTTCTTATACTGAATTTCGTATTCATATTCTTCAAGTCGTAATCTCCATTGCATAAGTCTTGAAGAGGGATCTTTTATGTTATGTAACCATTTTAGTGCCTGATGATCAGTGAGAATCAAAAATTTTCGTCCTAATAGATACTATCTTAGGCGTTCGATTGACCAAACAATAGCGAGAACTTCCTTTTCTGTGTTAGTATAATTTCTTTCAGCAGAATTGAGGGTTCTAGATATGAAATTGCAAGGGTGATCGTCCTGAGATAATACGGCGCCAATACCGTCATTACTTCCCTTTTTTTTAACGTGGAGGAAATCTTGCTTTTCAGTCATCCCTGCCCGCCTGGGGGTGCAAGGCAGGGGTAGTGTGAGTTTTGGTAAAACCTCCACGGTTTTAGTTGGTCAAAGGACGCGGTGCCACAACTGGCGATTCAGGGGAGCCACGGGAACACTTAACCAGTATATAAGCAGTGCGGGGAGGCCGCGCCCCTTGCCACGGCATTTTCCGAGAGGAACTTGACGCAATCGATCGCGTCGATCGTGGCTCGTCCCTCTCGGAAACCGAACTGGCTGTCCGCCAGATCGAGGCCATCGCGAGACAGGTGCCTGGTGAGGCGGGCCGCGATGATCTTTTCAAAGATCTCGGCCGCCTCATCCAACAGGCAGATAGGCCGGTATGCAGAGGGAGAATCCGCGGGCCTCCCATCCTTCCTTAGGAGGACCATCCGACCCCTCTTCCAGAGGTCAGGGAATTGCTCGACCTCAGGAGAGCGGAAAAGAGGCTGCGAAGTCTCTCCTCCAGGACGCTCATGACGAGCAACCAGACCCGGTCAGGTATACCGTCCGGCCCCGGGGCAGTATTTTTGCCCCGAAGCCATCTGACGACCCCAGCCATTTCCACTGGCGCGACTTCCAGATCCGGGGAACAATCATCGTCCTCGGTCTCGGGGTGGAGTCGAGACACTTCACCGCTCGCAGGGAATAACGTGTCCACGACCCTCCCGAGCACCTCCGGATCCAGGCCCTCGGTCACGGGGGGCGCCCAAAGATGTAATCGTCCCATCAGCATCTTATATGGGCGTCCCCATGGATCTCGGTTCAGAAAGCCGAGAAGGTCACGCCACGCCTGGACTTTCGCTCGTCGGATGGCCAGCTGCAGGGCGATCACCGACTCCCTGTATAGCCCATACAGCTGTGCAGCCCGCTCGCCACTATCTCGTCGTCATCAACGGCAGCGGGCGTACTGGCATCGCGCGCGGACGCTCTGAGAGCGTAAATCATCTCGCGCGACCACCAGTACACCGCCTTCCTCCGGTGTGCCTTGCCCCGGGGCATGGTGACGTCACAGATGCCGTAGCACCATGCAGCCAATATCTGACCAGTTGAAGTCTACCGGGACTGGAGTTTGGCTCCGTCACGGCAGCCAATTCGACACACCGCTCGGCCAGGTATTGTGCCCTATACCTATATACCTGTGCCCTAGCCGACCGTTTCAGATTGGCCTGTATTATTGGGCCCTTGGCTCCCGCGGTATTCGATTTTTTTTTGCATTTTCGCTGGGAGCCGCCTCCCGGCCCTCGCTGCGCACTGGCGGAGCACGCCCGACTGCCGAGGCGGTGCCCGGCCGGATTGCCCGCAGTCGTGGGCACATCGGTGGGGCCGGACATTCCGCCACTTTATGATCCCGGCTGCCGCAACCGTAGCAGCAGCCGGTTCGGTCCTCGGCTGCAGTGCACCGCTGCCTAGTGTGACCCACATCAAGACAGCGATAGCACTGCAACGGCCGGGCGCTCAGGGTCTCCACGGTCGCCAGGGTCCAGCCAACCCTTATGCATACCATCTTGCCGTGCAAGACTTGACTGCAACTTTTCGTGCGGCCACAGCAGGGCACTGAACGCAGAGGGTGCCCAATCCCGAGGGGATGGACCGGATTTCTCCGGCTTTAACCTCTCTCTCACTGCACCCTCCTACATGTGCGATGGCTGCGGCGACTTCCGCGGGGGGGGGGGGGGGGGGGGTCGAGTCAACGATGCCGCGGACACGCAGATCGGCCTTATTGACGGGTCGTGCGACCCTCGCCCTCATTCCCGCCAGTGTCATCGTCACCTTTTCGGCGAGGGCATTTGCCTTGGCGGTTCCATCCGGACCGGGGACCTTCAAAATGAGGGCCCCGGTCACCACCCTCCTCGGCCTCAACGAGGCGATGCCCAAATCTGCCAGGTTCATCTTCGACCTGGCAGTGGGAGGCAATAACGCCTTCTTCGGCAGCGCCGGGCCCGACCTGCTACAGGCAGGCTTCGGTCCGGCAATAGGAGCCACCGCAATGGCCGTGACCGTGAAAGCCGCTCTCTTTGCTTTGCAGCCGACCACCTTGGCCCACTCCTCGGCAGGGCGTGCCTATCCTGCCGCCGGTAGCTGCGCCACCACAGTCGGGGAGATCCCCGACTCTGAGGGCTGTGGCGCCGCCATATTAGACGCCCCCCCTGACCATCTCCGCTTTTTTGCGGCCGCTCCCCTTCGCAGACGAAAGGAGTATTGCCGGCTGCATCGTAGATAACGAGGCCTGCAGCGAAAGCTCCCTCCTAAAAGATGCCAATTTGGCATCCATGAGGAAGCTCACTTTGTGGCGCAGTAGGCCGTCCGGCTTCGCCATGGATGCAGGTATGGCCTGACCCCTACTCGGCGCCACCCTTTCCCTCGTCAGCAGCGGCGGCAGCATTGCGACAGTCGCAGCACCGCCGTCTATGTTCTGGCAGAGCCGGGCGGCCTCTGCCCTAAGCTCCGCCATCTGCCCCTTCAGAAGGGCATTTTTGGTCTCTAGCGCCCTCATGACGTCCAAGCACGACCACGTGCAAGCTCCACCATCGCCATTCGCATGCTCAGCGCGGCCGCCCTCAAGGCCCGAGCCCGGCAATCCTCCAACCCTTTCCAGTCTGAAGCCACTTTCATGACTTCATTCTGTCTTTGAAGTACTGCGGCTGCAATATAACCCGTAGGACGACTGCGGTACTCTCAGTCGTGGGGTCGGGACAGTGGTGTTCAAAATGGGCTCCACTTCCCTCGACTCAGCCTCCAAGACGCAAGTTGTAGAGAAATGCCTCTGCGGCCTGTCGAGACGAGTGCAGACGCCCACCTTACGAGACCGACCCTTTTTTGCCCGAAAGATACCGAGCGGAGGCTGGATGACAGCCGGTCGGACCTACATGATCCGTCCGATTCGTTTTCATCGCCCATATCCTCCCCAGGATCGGTCATTCTGCGCTTGACACAGCACGACCCGTCCTTTCCCACAGTATCCGCCTTCACTTGGGTCTGTGAAGGCACCGGCATCTATAAGCGTTCTACAACAATGCATGGCGTTTTCACGCCCCCTCCCCCTCGCTCTTATCTCCATCGATATTTTTAAATAAACAATTCATAATGTTCCCACGAGTGGGGTCGGGAAAAAGTTCACCCCGAGCAGAGCCGCCATACCCTGGGAAGACTAATATACCCAGGGGGGGGGGGGCAGATACCCCAGGGTTGTCCGCTAACGACGGGTGTACCCACCAGCCACGCTTGGCTTTTAGTCCAGGCGCGCCATCTTCACCGCGCAACACAGCTTGTGGCTAGGGATTTTTTAGAGAGTTTATCATCCTCGCGATCCGGCCAGTTAAGGCAAGACACCCAGGCCTATAAAACATGACCACAGGCTTACAGTATAGGGTGCTCGGGTACCTTGGGTTTGCCAAACCCATATCACAGTTGACTCCCATCAATTGTGATTCCTGAGGTTAGGGCATCTCCTGCTCTCCTGATTATACGCCCCCCGAGTAGCCGAGCAAGTGGAGCCGCCACACTTCAGGGCGGAATACCAGAGCCCCGTTAGCCGTTCCCATGACGGAACGTTTTCAGCCTCTACCACGAGGAGATGGGAGTGGATTTTAGATTTTAGATAACTAGAGGCCAATACTGTCATTACTTGCGTCAGTTATCAAAGTAAATTGTTTGTTAAAATCGGTATATCGTAGGATAGGTGCTTCACATAGTTTTTGCTTTAAAGTTTTAAAAGATTTATCTTATTCGACAGTCCAGTGAAACGGCATGTCTTCCTGTGTTAATGCAGTTAAAGATTTGGCTAATTTGGAAAAGTTCTTTATGAATTTTCTATAATATCCGGCTAGTCCGAAAAATGATTCTCTCTGGGTTACGTTTTTTGGTGGTTTAAAATCGTGAATGGCTTGAAGCTTTTGTGAATTAGGTTTTATTCCGTTGGCAGTAACTAAATGTCCTAAATACTCAAGATCTGGTTTCAAAAATTCGCATTTATCGGCTTGTAGCTTTAATCCTAAGTCTTTCAGTCTTTATAGAATAATTGCTAGGTTCTTATTATGTTCTTTTTGTGGAACCGAAAATTATTATATCGTCCAAATATACGAAACAGTATTTTCCTATAAGTGCAGTGTCTATCATGCGCTGGAATGTAGCAGGGGCATATTTTAATCCGATTGTCATGCGGTTATAGTGGAAGTGTCCGTCGGGAGTAAAAAACACAATATAAAATTTGCTGTTAAGTTCCATGGGAATTTGATGAAATCCGGAGGATAGGTCTAGTGGTGAGAAAAATTTAGCGTTTCCCAAATGTGTTAAAATATCGTCGGTGTCATGTAGAGGGTAATCGTCTTGATCAGTTTGTTCATTTAATTTTCTAAAGTCTATCTCTTCCTGAAGTGTCTCGTTTTTTAGGGATTACCCATACTAGAGGTTGAAATTATGCCTTTGTCTAACATTTCTTTGGTCTGTCTTTGAATTTCTGCTGTATGAATTTCTGGTGGTCGATAGGTTTTAATGTTGATAGGACACTTATATTTTAAACGTATAGCGTGAGAGGTTAGATTGGTACACGGAAGTGGGTCTTTCTCTAATGCGAAAACTTGGTAATATGAAGAAACAATTTTTGAAATGGAGTCTCGGTAAATGGGATCAATATGGTCGAGTCTTAATTTCGTTACAAGTTCATGGATTCTAAGTGAGTTAGAAGTGTTTTCAAGTTCTAATTTTGTTGGTAATTGAATTTCGTGCTTACCAGTATTGAAGAAACAAATGCATGTAGCAGTATTGTTGATAGTGCAAATTTTGGTCTCATGGTGCTCAGGTGCTTGATGATTTTCCGTTTGAGTGTTCTGTAATAATATGGTTTCGTTATTCAGCGTAAGATACTTGTTGTTAATTGAATAAATGTATTTCTTTAGAGAGGATAAACCAAGCATGCCTACTTCTTCTAACGGGAAATTATCGGGAACGATTAGAAAGGGATGAATAATACTGTAAATGTTAATTTCAATGTACGTGTTTAAAGAGTATTTGTCGTTTTCAAGTCGTATGTGTCTGTTGTTCTGTAAAGGAATGATTTTGTTAACTTCAGAGTGTTTGATTAAGTTGACTCCTGTTCCAGTATCAATAAGAAATCTTGCGGGTCATCTTTTTCCTGATAATCGTACTCGTATGTGCTGTAGTTGTCCAGGGTGTAGTGTACTTAGTTGTCCTCCCGTCTGCTTTTCTTCGACTGTGTTGTTCACACAAACGGTTTGTGAATAAATTCAGCAAAATTCGTCTCAAATGTTCCAGTGACAATTAACCGTTTGAGTCCCAGGGGTTATTCAGAAAACACGATCGAAAAATGCCGAACAGTGTGATAGCGCTTGTCTTAATTGATTGCGAAAAGAACCAAGTGGCACGATAGCGCTCGTTAAGATTGACAAACAAAACGAAAAGAAAAGAAAAGAAAAGCAGCATGTGATGTACGCGCGTCACTAAAGTTTGACGCGGCACAAAATCTGAACAGCGCGATCGGGCTGTTTGGGACTCAAACGGTTAAAACCAATGTAATCGTCATTTTTGGCATTTCTTACTTCCGTAATAACGCTACACAAAGTTCCAAAGAGAAAAAGCGCAGTCCTTCAGACATCTGCTGGACACTGAAATGAATCTCCGCAAGAAAACTCAATCACTCAATAATCCCACTGGATAATAGGGTCAAGGCTGTACATTTTCCATCAGGTCTTCCAAGTACTGTCTTCTTATTCTTCACTATGCGATTAGTATTTGTTCGCGTTTCACAAGAATGTATCCACCGAAGATCATACCTCTTGTCATGTCCTCGGTTAAGGAATGATATGATAAGCTGCTAGTAACCTACAAAAATGATTCATCATTTTTAACAACGCCTGTCTTTCCCTATTTCCCCTTGGCTAAGCACTGCTCCTATCGCGTACCCGGATGCGTCGCAAATGACGTTACAGAGAGTGGTAAATGCTTGATCTTGTATCCTTTATCGAAAGGCTAGTGTGAGAGGTTCAGAAATTTGTGCGAACTTATTGATGATCCTACGATAGTAACCCGTGACTCCAAGGAATTCCCCAATCTTTTGGCATCTTTAGGTCACGAGTAGTCCTATACCGCTTTTATCTCCATTGGACATGGTTTTATTCCGTGTTCACTGATTTGGTGACTGAGGTAAACCAAAAATCTGCACTTTGATGATTGCAGCTTTAGGTTCGCTTCTCGTAATCGGCGGACTGGTTTTTCGAATTTCACGGTGTGTTCTTCCAAGTGCGGGAATAGATAATGATGTCGTCCAAACAAACGAACAATTTATTTCCTTGGAGACCGCTTAGGATGTTGTCCACGAGACGTTAAAATACGGTTGGCGCATTTTTTAAACCGAAAGGTAATGTCTGAAAAGGGTTGAGAACGCTGTTTTAGCGACATTATCCCTCTCCATTCCTATTTGATAGAAATCACTGACTATGTCAAAAACGCAAAAATTTTGCGCTACCAAGTTGGTCAAGAATTTCGTTTATACTGGGTAGTGGTTATACATCGGATACGGGTTTTTTATTCAGAGTGCGATAATCTATTAGCATACGTCATTTATTATTACCGTTCTCATTCGGTTTCTTGAGCACAATCCATAGAAAGGAGTTGTATGGCGAGTTTGACAGGACAACAATTTCGTTTTCCAAGAGTTCTCGCATTTGCTTATCTATTTCCACCCTCTGACTCGACGGATATTGGTTTCTTTTTAATAGCATTGGTTTTACCTAGGCGTCCCCATTGAGATGGAAAATCAAAGTGGGTGTTCATTGATCAATAATTTTGAATAACTTCCGAATGCGAGTCGCAAGATCTGAGGAAGTTGAATTGGACAGTGAAAGAACTGAGCTTTGCATCTAGGAGATTGCCCTAAATCTCTTCCACCTTCAGTGTAGGTAGGTGGAAGGACACCACTTCGGTTGATGCATTCACGCACTGCGCAGGAAAATGCTTATTAACGAACGCCGATATAAACGTTCTGTTTGACACTCACGTGTCGGATATAGCCAACCAAGAATCCGCTAACCTCGCTTTGAATAAATGGGATCTCCACGTTGATATGCATAGGATGCATTTCTTTAATTAAGAAAACTCGGCTTCGTTTACGGGTTATTAACAAAAAACAGCAACCAATGAGAGGCGAGATTATCAGACGCGAGGCGGTCGAGACAATGAGCGGAACTGGGCTTCGACCGCTCGTTGGCTCAACCGCTTCACGCCAGCTGATCTCGCCTGTCATTGGTCACTGTTCTTCCTTAATAATTCGTAAACAAAGCCGCGGATTGCATTTTCGCTAAGGAAAAAGTTACTCCAAATAACCTCACGAACGCCTTATTTATCGCTTGTACAATCATTTTGGGACATCCTGTATAACGCAAAGCACGTAACTTTTATATAAAACAAGAAAAATAGTCGGGTCTGAGCCTCACCACGTGCTACGTGTGTTTTCAATCACATTGAGAGCATTCAAGCATTTTTTAATAACGTAATCAACTTAATAAAAAAATATCATTTTATAACCAGAAATAATTGCCAGAAAATGACCAAGCTCGCTGGATTTGACAGTAACATTATCAATTTTATTTGTAACTGTACCAGGAACAATTTTTTATTATCGAAGTGAAGAAAAAGTGTTTTATCAGGAGATAGATCTAAGCCCAAATCGTAAAGGTTATTTTTAATAGCTTTAATTATCTTTTCAATAACTTGAGTACTTTTCTTTATGGATTTACATTTATAGTAAATTGTTATATCATCAGCAAATGGAGAAACTGAGACAAAGTTTCGAACACTATCTGTGATGCCCGATACATAAGTTAAATATAAGAGAGAGCTAAATACCTCTCAATGAGGTACACTTTTAAATGAAGGTCTTGGATTGTCACTAGAAAGATCTGTGAAAATCAATCTTTCATAAGTTAGGATTTGTATAAATTTAAGTACATTAAATGAGCAACCTATGTGGTTGCGAGCATGGAAAGTAGGATATTTATATTTACGTTATCAAAAGCTGCTTACACGTCTATAAAGACCGCCAGAACATCCTTCCTTTCGGCGATGCCTTGCTTAACTTTTACTGTTAACTAAAGGTTAACTAAGTTATCAAGACAAAATTTACCACTTCGGAAGCCGTGCTGACTACAAGGTAGTAAATTGTTATATTCGGTCCACCACCAGAGTTTATCCAGGCAGGAAGTGAGACAGATTGCACAAACGCCAGCACCGTCAGATTTATCGATGGAATGGACATAAGAATATTTTCAACTTACAGGATACTCATGATATTTGTACATTTTGTTGTATATCTCAAGGAGCAGGATTTTGAATTTTTTCGGGAATCTTTTAATGATATCAAAATCAATGCCATCCATACCACAGGATGATGTAGATCTTTTAGAGACCAAGGCAATATTAAGTTTTTTTTTGTAACCCTTAAATACTTAACAATTTCTCCATTGGATATTTGGTAAATTCTTATATTAGTGTTGGATTCTATATCGCGTAGACAGATTTCTCCACCGAGAAAGTGTCTGTGTTTTGGGCTCTAAGGGTGTATCAGGTCTGCTGGATGAATTCTTCGTAGTCTTCTTTTGATGTGCTGTTTATAGCTGGTGTTCGCTAGTGGGTTGTTATGGGCTTCAATTTTGCTTTTATATTTTTTGGATGTTTTGATTATTTCTTCTAATACTGTAGCGATATTGAAGTCCTTCCTTATATCTTCTTTCTTGATTAACCATGGAGCGTTTAATATTGTGCGTAGGGTTATTGATTGTTATGTGACTCATAGCCGCTATACCCCATAGTGGAGTATATCCATATGGGTTTAATTATTGATTTATAAATTTGTAGACATCTGTCGTCTTTTTAAACGAATTTGTGCAACTTTTGCAGTAAAATGTTGTTTCCATGTTAGTTTTGAATCCAGATATAGTCCCAAGTATTTAACTGTTTTTGTTTGAAGTACTTTTATGTTGTTTAGTTTTACATTTGCCATTTGATTTTTCTTTAATGTAAATGTGTTGTGTTTGCATTTAGCTGTGTTTACTTTAATTCTTTTCTTGGAAAGCCGTTTTTCAAAGTCATCAATCTGTTCTTGTAGAGCATTAGTTGCTTGCTGTGGATTTTTATTTGTAGTGAGCATTGCCGTATCATCCGCAAATGTTAGAGTTGTGCCGTTTACGTTTGTGGACACATCCAATGTGTAAAGCATGTACAGTATTGGACCGAGTACGCTGCCCTGCGGTACTCCAACTTTGATTTGTTTAATGCCAGAGTAGGTGTATTTAATTTTTACGTAGAATGTTCGATCACTTAGGTAAGATTCTAGAAGCTTGTAATATATTTGTGGAAATTGGTTCTTAATCGTTTGAAGCATTCCACAATGCCAAACTTTATCAAAGGCTCTTTCAATGTTTATGTATATATATAAATATATATTATATATTGTTTGAGAAGCACTATAATCTGTGCTAGTTTTCAGCTGCTTGGAAAGTACTGAACTCGTAAGATTGCATTGACTATATTTGTAAGCATACTAATCATTCTTAGTTCCGTTAGTTCTTTAATCATTCTGCCATATATTAGATCATAATCTGAAGATTTTCTCACTTTAATGCGCGATATTAGTTCTTTTATTTCTGCTACTGTTGTGTTTTTTTTATGATTTCTTCGCCATGCCTTGTATTATCTGAGATGATATGTTCATTAGTGTTCATAGATATTTGAGTTCCAAAGTTATGAGGTGTAAAAGTATTTTCAATGTGATTAGCAAAAGTTTCTGTTTGTTCGTTACGACTACTTGCCCATGTGTCATCTGGTTTACGAATAGCTTGGATCGACATAATTGGTCTTTTGAACCTTTTAGTTGCTTTCCAAAGAGAGTAATTAGTGTCCTTATATGGCGAAAGTGATTGTAAATAGTTTGCAAATTCTATATTATTGTACTGTTGTAGGTTTTGCTTTAGTTCTTTAGTTAGTCTTTTAGTTTTCTTTTATTGTTCCTTGTTTATCTTCCTGCCACTTTACTTTAGCTCGTCTTTTTTCTTTTAACTTCCGTAGGATGTTGTTTGGATAATTTGAAATCTTGTTGGGTGAAATATTTTGTACAGTTGAGACCCATGCAGCTTCTTGTATGATGTCCGTTATTTTAATGACTGTTTCTTCAATTTGAATAGGGTTCTTTAGAGGAATGTTAAAGTTAAGTTTATTTTCAATTATTTCTTTGAAGAGTGTCTAATCTGTGATCTTGTTGTATGGAGTTGGTGGGTTTTTCATATGTGGCAGTTCATCGTAATTGTACGACGTCAATGCACTATCCTCCAGCACACGTTTCCTTGCATAAAGTGGATTTACAACTAAATGGGTGAGTTTCTTATTGATAATATTTTTCATGCGATTATTTATTATTAGATTAGTTTTGCGAATCGTTCGTTGAATTATGTTTGAATACGAAATTATTTAAATTAAAATATCATTTACGTACTTTGTTAATCTTTACTGTACATCTTGCTTAAAAATTTCATATGATACACACGAGGTATCATGCACACCAGACAATTAAAACGGCCGTCATGATTAAATTATTTATTATTTCGAGATCGAAAAATTAGTAAATATTCTTCAGACATTCTGAAATAAAGATGAATAGCGTTTTTCTTACAATTATCACTGTCACATAGTAAAAAAGATTCGAAAGTTCACGCTCCGTGACTTGTTCATTGATTCGAATGCAGCACGGAGCCACCCTTCTTCTATCACGATCCACAGTCGAAGCACGTTGCACTCGATCGATCTACCACATTATAATTCGTGCCCTCGCCTCTCATTGGTCAGTGTTTCTCGTTAACTCGTAAAAAAATCCGCGGATTGCATTTTCGCAAAAGAAACTATTACTTAGAATGACCTCAGCTACTCCCCATTTCCGTAATACGAGACATTTTTTGGACACCCTGTATAGTATAAGAACTGCACAAGAATCAGCTAGATTTATTTCTATAATTTTGTCGTTCGGTATGAAAAAGTATCTATGAAACCTATCGTTAAATGTAAATAATATAATAATAAGTTATTATAATAATTAATATTATAATTATAATTATTATAATTAATTAATATTATGAATTAATAATTATTATTATAATAATAAATTATTATATTTTCACCACCGCAAGGCAGAGAAATTTGTTATATGGGGCACACAATTTGTTATAGAGAAATTTATTATATTTGTTAGGGTTAGTTTCTGATATAGCAACATATTCTGAATTTATTGATTTTTTTATATTTTATATTCTTTTATATTCTAAAATTTGTTCTGGGAAATAATTAACAGTGTACTGATACTGCTACATGAAGTTTGGGTATACAATGTGTATTCATTTGGTGATGTGAGACTGTTACTCATCAGTTCCCTGTAGTTTAACATTTCCTATAGAGGTTAAACATCGCCTTCTTCGTAGTAGATGCTAGTGAGTAGTGAGTAAAGCTACAGGTGGAACATAGTTATTTTTGGTTAGGTACTCAAGAGTTCACATTTCCTCTTATTGCACCGGAAGTGGGTTATATAATAAAGTTTATTGTACATACAATGATATAAATAATTCTAAACTCAATAATATATAATATATTTACATGTTTCATGATATTGAACAGAAAATGTGCAAAGTTGTATACTTTATTGAACCCTCGGAAGGCCGATCTTCCATCAGGACGCAGGAAACCAATCCGGGGTATTTTTTTACCCACATTAATATATGTAGACTTTAAAAATAATTTTTCTGTTAAAATCATATAATATCATACATCTAAAGGAAAGGCAAGGTAATAAAGTGAATGCAAAATTTGTTTTATATTTGTAATTTTCACAATGTATATACATAATAGTGTTCGCCTCTATACTGAATACTGATAGAAACTGCATTTAGACAGTGTAACATAGTTTATGTACTTTAGAGTGACCCAGTTGGCATGCTGGGGGTTAAAGTTCTTGTTTCTTTTGTGTAGTTTGAAGAAAAATAAATTTAATTTGATATACGGAAGAACTTAAATATTCTTATACTGAAATTTCAAGGAATCAAATTTTCTTGTAAAGTTGAGTTTATCTGCTATTACATATATATATATATATAGATATACCAGGGACGTTTATAGTACCATAAATTCAAAAAATGATGAAACTACACACAAGTACAATAAATTATGCTTAATTTCTCTTTTAAGTGATAATACGCGGTTCGAAGGTGTGAAGTTAGCCTTTGAAAAAATTTCATTATTCCTTTCTTCGTGAACTATCTCAAGAACATGAGAAGATATTAAAAAGAAGTTACATCCAAACTTAAAATCTGTTTTGTACTGTAGCTAACGATCTTTACCCGCTGTCCCAACTTTTCTGTTTATATGTACATTTTGTGATTCGCGTTCTCTGTCATTCATATTATTGCCTCGTCTAATATTTGTCTCGTTTTTATGTAAACTGAGTCTGCATTCAAAGAAATTGCGAATAGAATACTCGTGTGAGCATGTTTACATTTTATATTCGGATTTAAGTTTATTATTGTTGAAAATTTGTTAAATCTTGCTTGTTATTGCTTGCATCCCAATATGGATTACCAATCGAAACAAAGACAACGTGCCTTTGTGGGAGAGGTAAGTTGATGTATTTTTCATGTGTCGGATTATAAACGTGTTACTTGCTACGTCTGATCTAGCAGGTCTCCTGATTCTAGCTTGTATTGTGCCTTGTATATAGCATTCTACGTTGCAGCCGTTATGCGGATAGGTGCAGTTATGTGAAATATTTAACGAATAAGTTCAGCTTTTTCTGCGTTACTTGCGTACTTTTTAATAATGTCATGTATGATGTTTCGGAGATACATATATCCGTGCTCGAAATCCATTCATGTAAAGATTCCGATCTTTAGATCGCGTTCTTTCATTTTCATGAAATTACATTATTTCCTCTACTAGAATTTATAAAACCTTGTGCCCAGTGTTCTTTTTTTTGAACTGTGATATTTAATAGATTATATATATATATATATATATATATATATATATATATATATATATATATATATATATAATAGATAATACGTAATACAAATGAATGACTACCAATTCCTTTTCCTTATAAGTTGTAATAACGTATAAATAGTCAATAAATGCTGAATCCTGAAAAGTAATAACTATTATCATTAGATTGCGAAACTTTATACAAAATAAAAATTCTATGTCTCAATTGTAAAAAACAGTTGATGCAAATAAATTTCATTGATGCTTTAATAATTGTTATGAGCTTTATTGTGAGCTTTTTTCCGTCTGTCTAGAAAGAGGTCCGATTGACTAATGGGGTCGACTTTCATTGCTAACGTTAACATTTGTGTTTTTTGTTTCTACATAGCGTTCCATCACGTAATCGCTGAACATTATTGATCCCATAATAAACAAAACAACGCAGCTACACGAGGTCACTCTAACCTGAAAACTCCCTCCAAAAAAGAACATTCAAAGATGGCGGCCCAATTCACCATGTTCACATACTTACAAGATGGAAGCCGTAACACCTCCCACCTTTTAAAAAGATGTTTCCAAAAAATTTTCAGACATAATATTACAGTAATGAACGCAATCCAACTTGGATGTTACAATAAAATTCTTAAATTAGAGTAAATGTGTAATTATTCAATTAAATCTAATTTTATGCAAGCTAATTTTAGTTTGTTAACATGTACGATTTTGAATTTTCTTATTGCTATGGTTATTTCAGCCGTCAAATCATTTTTCATGCGTGTGATTTTATAAGGTCCTAACCATTCACAATCAAATTTAGAAATTTTCGATTCTTTTAATAAATAAACATCATCGCTTTCTTGAAACTAGTAAGTATTTGCACATTTATCATAATATTCTTTACTTTTTCTTTTTGCTTTATTAGAATTTTCTGCTGCAATAGCCTAACTAGTAGTTAATTTAGTTAATAAATTGTCTCAATAATCAATGAAAGTTTTCGGTACTTTTTGCTTAACAAATTCCAGTGGAACTATTGCCCTACTTTAAAAAATAAGCTCGTGTGGTGAAAAACCAAGAATTGAGGTGTTATAGAATTGAGGTATTGAGGTTTCAAGAATTGAGGTATTATAAGAGAAAATGCCATATCTAATCCATTCGTCCCAATCCTCTGTTGTATAAAAATGTTTAAGGTAAGTAATGAAAGTTCTATGAGCTCGCTTTAAAGAACTCAAAAATTGTTGCATTATTTTACTTGTGAAATTACTACCTTGATCAGTATGAATCATTTTTGGACAACGAAATCGACATATGAATTCTTGAGCAATTAAATTGTCATTATTTCTGTGATATTGGTCCGAGATCTGAACTTATAAAATTAACATTATTCTTCTGCATTAATAAATGATCTTTTATGTAAGTCATTGAACTTAAGTCATTTATCGTCAAAACTGTCTTAATATTTTCTCTTTCTATTATTGGTAAGATCGATTTATTATATTTTCACCACCGCTATCATTCCCCATCGCCGGATCGTTATGACGCTAGACATAGTCCATAGGTCGGATCCAATTGCGAGCTCCTTTCTCAATTTCATTATCATTCCCCACCACAACGTCTCGCTTGATGCAGAGCATTTTAGTCGACAGGTTGGACAATGGTGAACACTTTTTATCAATATCATCATCATCCTCATCAATGGTGAAATACTCATCACTTTTATCATCATTTAACTCGATCTCACCATTTCTGTCCTCTGATTTCTCGTGCACAAAGGAATCAGTGACTATTTCTGTTTCTGAAAATCTTATTTTATTTCTATTCATTTCAGTTTCTGAGGGGGATAACAAGTTAGTGACAACCGATAATACTCCCAGATGCCTTGAACGAGAATTATTAATGTCATTGTCAGATTTTAATGGTAAATTTAGGGAATTCAAAAAGGTAACAGCACACTTATTATCAGAAGAATCAACTGTATTGGAATTAATCTTTCCGGGTTTTTATACTATTTGATAATAATATTCATTCAAAAGAATCCTCCATCTCATTAATCTAGTAGTTGGGTTTTTAACGCTATGCAACCTAACTAACGGACAATGACCTTTTATTAATATAAATTGATGTCCAAATATATGAGGACGAAAAGGCTCTATTGCGAAAATAACCGTTAACAATTCTTTCTCTATTGCGGAATAATTAATGTCGCTTTTACAAAGGTTCCTGGAAGTATAAGCCATTGAAAGATCTTGTCCAATTTGTCCTTGATTCAGGACAGCGCCCACAGCATAGTTGGAAGCGTCGGTAGTAATGAGAAAAGGTTGCTCAAAATCCGGTTTTACATCTTGATCTGAAATAACATGTCCTAAATACACGATTTCTTTACAAAGAAAATGGCATTTTTCTGTCTGTAAAGTCAAGTCTGCGTTTTGTAAACGAGCTAAAAGATTTTTCAACTTTCGATTGCATAAATTACAATATTCACCATATAGATAAAGGAGGTGAAAAACGGACAATATAATGCATATATAATTTGGGTCTCACCGAATTTGATCTCTCTAAGATCAATGTATACGACTGTTTTCCATTCTTTGTATAATAGTACATTCGTGTGATTCCCCTGGGGTCGAAGTAGATGTTTAGTACGTCATGTAATTTTGTTATAACTCCTGGATAGTTTGATGTATGGACTTCTAGTATAGTGGCTGGTCCTAACCATTGTGCATTTATCTTGCTTTTCGCACTGTCATTATACAGCACCTTATTTCCTATGATAAATACGGCTTGTGTTCTGATAATTTGAGAGTCTTATAACTCTTTATGCTTCTTTTTCCTTTCTTCAACTTTCTTTCATGTTGCTTCTACGTAAGCATTGGATCTCTGTTTTCACGTTTTGATTAAATATTCTTTTATAAGCGTAGATGTGGTGGAATTGTGGAGGATAAATTAGCTTTTCTACAGAATGTAAGTTCGAATGGCGTAAATCCAGTGCCTTTATATACTACAGTATTATAGCCCATGCAGTGCGTATGCAGTCTTTTACCAGAGGACGGGTTCGACCTAGGGGACCCGTTACTTCGAGAATAAAACGCAGTTGTTCTTATGTGTCTAATTTTTAATGTGTCTTCGAATCGTTGCGTCATTTGGCTAACAAGGTTTGTTTCTTGGTTAATATGTGTTTCGGGAAAGAAAAGATATAAATATAATAATAATAAAAGTGCGTTTATGATTTCTTCGGTGATGTAGCTTTTAAGTGAGCCGAATATTAGGTATTTGGTTAAACATCTTGCATGGATAAAACATAGTCGTTATTTTTGTCTGTTTGTGGTAAAGGTCCGAAAATGTCGAGAGTTAGTTCTTCATTAAGTTCCGTTGGCGTATAAGTTATTACAGCTTCTTTTCTCTGTTTCTACTTCGGTTTAATTTACTTCGTTGACAAGTTTATTTCGATTATTGTATATGAGTCACTCGATAGTTGAAATCGAACAGTCTTTAGATTTTTATTTCTTCGTTTGTCGATCACCTCTTTTAGTCTTAACAGCTACCGGTTTTCTGTGTGGGTTCTTTTGTAAGGTCTTCTTTGAATATTCGAATTCAGAGTTATTTCCGTATGTGTTTGCTTCCGTTAAGAGTTAGAATTTTGTTTGTATTTCCTATTGTTCAAAATCATTTCTGAATGTTGGGGCGTGCTGGCGTTCACTAATAGATATGTCAATAGATTCGGCTGTATCTGTTGTCTTGCAGTCTTGCAGTACTACAGTAGATATGACATCTCCATAATTAATGAAATTTGGGTAGTTTGTTGCTTTATCGATGATTTCGTCAGCGTTTATAATGGTGATCGGTAGGACGCGAGATAACGCATCGGTGGCGATGTTCTCTTTTCCTCTACAGTATTCTATTTCATAGTAGTAGTAACATGGATGTCCTTCTTGGGATAGTATCGCTCCTAGTCCTTCATTAGACGCGTCGGGGTGTGTGTGTGTGTGTGTGTGTGTGTGTGTGTGTGTGTGTGTGCGTGCGTGCGTGCGTACGTGCGTGCCTGCGTGCGTGCGTGCGTAAATGTGCATTTACGTATTTACGCATTTGCGTGCGTGCGTGCGTAAGTGCGTGCGTAAGTGCGTAAGTGCGTAAGTGGGTGTGTGCGTAAGTGCGTAAGTGTGTGTGCTTCAAGTTGTCGAACGCTAGTTGGCAAATGTAAGTCCAGAGGTAGCGAACTTCTGCCTTGGTTAATTCGATGGAAGATTTAGCAATTTTGGCGAAGTCGCGAAAAAATTTCCGATAGTAGCCGGCGAAGTCGAGAAATGATTTTACGTCACTAGAGTTGCGAGGTATTATAGAAGATTTTACAGCGTCCATGTTCTTGTCGTTCGGCTTTATTCCATCGAGCGTGATTATATGGCCTAAATATTCGAGTTCTGGTTGAAGATATTCGCATTTATCTCATTATTACTTTAGACCTGTCTCTCTCAAACGTTGAAATATTATAGCTAGGTTCCTGTTGTGCATCTCGACAGTGGAACCGAATACTATAATATCGTCAAAGACATTGAAATTTTTGTATATTTTCTAGATGTTAGGTCTATTTTTGCCTTCCTTAAGTGGTCTAGAATATCTTCGAAGCATGTGCGTAGGCATGCGTCTTGATCTGTTAACTCGTTTAATTTTCTAAAATCGGCAACAATTTTCCACTTGCGTACTCCTGAAGCGTCTTAACACCCTTATCTAATAAGTCGTTCATTTATTTTTGAATTTCGATCTTATGGCATTCTGGAAATCGGTATGGCTCTATATTTAAAGGTTGTGGATCTTGTACATTAATTTATCGGAATAGCTTGCAAAATGTCGGAATAACTGAAAATAATTTTTTCTTCGATATATGCGAGGTACATATTTTATCTTCGTGCTAGCGTAACCGCGTGGGTACGATTATGTCATATGTATTTCCACAAAGTGGGTGCCCCATTAGATCCCTCGATCGGTGTTGATTACATTGTCCGACACGATTTTTGATTTCCTATACGACTATGAAATTCTTGTAGAGCTTTACCCCCCGATCAAGGATCCGAAAACCGAATTGCTCCATCACTCTCAGTTTTCGAAAAAAACGAACTTTTGTAAAAATCTAAAATTTTCGACAAAAATGAGGTATTGCATGAAAAGTAAAAACATTAGAAAGTTCTAATTAGTCTCAAAAGATAGAGGAAAGTTTTCCGAATATAGTGGCATACAACTTATTAATTGTTTTTGATCCTAAATAGCAATAAATTAATGTCAAAGTTTAAAAAATTGTTGACGTGCGCAGTTTCTGCGCAATATTTTTGTACTTTCACGAAAAGTTGTTTGTCCTGCACAAGAACTCCACCCAGAATCGGATTCTGTAGACATTTCTGAAGAGAAGACGGCCCGGTAAAAGTATCGGAACGATATACATTTCGAGTAGATCGAAAATATGTTCGACGGCAACATGTATACGACGTTTTGCCGCCATATCCTTCGCTGCTCGCTTCTCTCTGTCTGACAGGGCCGAAGCTACGCATAATCAACACCGATGGAGGAATCCAATGGGGCACCCACTTTTCGTAAATATTGTTTGAATTTTTTTAGTACTTCAATGTTCTGTTTTTTTACATATTTCTGTGAATAATAATCACCGAACTGTAATATATTTCACGAAAAAACTTACACCATAGTATTTGCAGTGGGTAACGAAAGTATTCTAACACTAGTATAATTTTGACTTCTACGCCATATAATTAAATAAATATTTAAATATATATTTAACAATATTTTTCAAGAAGTTTAACGTTTTGAAAATGATTATTTATTCATGATCGTATTATCGTTATAATTTAAATGATAACTGTATACATGATATACTTGTAATTCGAACAAATTCAGAATAAAATGAATATTTTTTATTCATTATTTTTCTTTCATTATTTCTTCAATTTTAATTTATGATTCACAGTTTGGTGATTGTCATCCATAAAAATATGTAAAAGAAGACAGCACATTGAAGTACTAAAAAAAATGGCACGTCCCACACGCTGAGTGGGTGCCCCTTTGGATCCATCCATCAGTGTTGATTACCCATAACTCGACCCTGTCGGACAGAGAGAAGCGAGCAGCGAAGCACATGGCGGCAAAACATCGTGTACATGTTGCCGACGAACATTTTCTCGACCTGCTCAAAATGTACATCGTTCTGATACTTCCATCGAGCCGTTTCTTCTTCAGAAATGTCTACAGAATTCGATCCTGGGTAGAGTTTTCGTGCTGAACAAAGAACTTTTCGTAAAAATACAAAAATATTGCGGAGAAGCTGCGCACGTCGACACTTTTTTAAACTTTGACATTAATTTATAGTTATTTAAGACTAAAAACAATTAATAAGTTGTATGTCACTATATTCGGAAAGATTTCCTCTATCTTTTGAGACCAATTAGAACTTTCTAACGTTTTTACTTTTCATGCAATACCTCATTTTTGTCGAAAATTTTATGTTTTTACAAAAGTTCGGTTTTTTCAAAAACTGAGGGTGATGGAGCCATTCGGTTTTCGGATTCTTGTTCAGAGAGTGAAGCTCTACAAGAATTTCATAGTGGCTATAGGAACCCAGAAAAAATGTTTGATTTTGTCGGACAGTGTTACCCATAGCTTCGGCCCTGCCGAGCCGAGAGAAGTGAGCAGCAGAACATATGACGGCAAAATGTCGTGCCCGCGTTGCCGATGAATAATTTCTTGACCTGCTCGAAATACAGGGTGCTCCTAAAATGTCTCGCATTACGGAGATGTGGGATAGCTGAGGTAATTCTAAGTATGTTTTTCCTTTGCGAAAATGCAATCTGCGGCTTCGTTTACGAGTTATTAACGAAAAACACTCAGCAATGAGAGGCGATGCTGCGAACCATAACGTGGTCGATCGATCCAGCGACACGTCCTCCTACTACTGAGTTTGACAGCTTAAGGGGGACTCTGTGCCGCGTTCGAATCAATGAACAAGTCACGGAGCATAAACTTTCGATATTTTTGTTACCACATGACAGTGATAATTTTCAGAAAAACGCTGTTCATCCTTATATCAGAATGTCTGAAGAATATTTACTAATTTTTCGGAACCGAAATAATATATAATTTATAGAGAGAGAGAGAGAGAGAAGAGAGAGAGAGAGAATGGGTTTCGTACGGGAATCCCTGAATATCTAGGTTCCGACGTGTCGCATGTTCAACGAACACGTTATGATTCGAAAACATGGGTCATTGCTACCGAGTACTGTACGATGCGAGATGAGCGGTCTATCAGGATATGGTAGAACGAACGTAATAATTAGCTTGCTCGTTTCGTCAACCGAAGTATCAATACTTCAACAAACTGTTCCCATCCGTAGGAAAGGATGTAGGATACTTTGCCTACTCGGGCAACGTGGACGTAATCTCTCCGGCAGATGCTCGATCAGATTCGATATTGATCTTCGACGACGTTGCTTCTGACGATCAAAATATCATAAGAGGATATTTTGATGGGCAGAATACCTAAGCACTTAATTCGCGACAGTGCCAATCTGTTGATTCTATTCAAACAAGACGCTACGAATCTGCGGCACGTCCATCAGGATCACGTGAATATCGATATGCCATTCGAAACGTTTAATACACTCTGCACGAAATATTGGTAAAACAAATATGGATTCCTTGTAAGCGACAAAAACAGTCCTATAAACCGGTGACCGTTACAGACAGTTTGCTGTGGACCATGGGTCGAGAGTCGACCCGGCCGCACCCGAGGCTTGCGCCCATATCGGCTTGGACCGGCCAGATGTTGTTTGGCCGCCACTCTCCAGCGAGCCACCGCCAGGGGAACCGCTGGCTAGATGTTATGCCAGGATTGGCTTGGAAAAACCCTGCTCTCGGCAGTACGCCTCATTGGACAAGTTGGATCTACCTAGTAGGAAGCGACTCATTTAGTCAGCCCTGGCCGTCGCTTGGCCACCGTCGTAGGACGCCGCGAGCGCGATGAGAAAAAGCAAAGGAAGGCGATCGGCGGTAACGCAGAGAGGATCGCCGAAGCGATCCTCAGTTGAGATCGGTCGTAGCTCCGGTAAAGAGCGAGTCACTGTATTTCGTTTTTTTTCTATTAATAAAGTTGCTTTTTCGTTATAAAGGTATTGCGATATTGCGGGAGTCAATCACTAAAACCCGATCCTACAAGTGGGGACTCGTCCTGGGATCGAAGTGAATTGACGACAGGTAATATCGTAAAAGTTATACGGTATCGAAATCGTTAAATGCAATATAAGTTGTGTTGCAAAAGTCGAAAGTGACGAATTTCGGCAAGAAGAATAGCGATAAGCGTGTGGAATATTTGTGTGAGGCGATGGAGAAGAGAAGCGATATGGTTGAAACGCGTAGTACAACGTCAGAAGAGATAGACGATATTCTCGATCAAACGATGGTGAACTTCGCAAAAGAGAAGTGGAAAGACGCAAGCGGAGAAACGACCGATGCACTCACAGAAGACAGAATAAAGAAAATGAAAGTGGATCAGCTGAAACGTGAATTAATGAAGTTAAACATAAAACCCATTGGTAAAAAAGAGGAATTGAGGAACATACTAATAAACCAATTACAAAGGAACACAGCGGAAAAAGTTTCCGCCAGCGAGGAGGCGGATAGCGACGTTTCAGATGAAGATGCCTATGCATCTAGCAAGGGCGCGACGAGGACAGCAAGACACAAAAGTAAAGAGTGGACACGCAAGCAACGTGCTACACGTGGCGTTAAATTTACGATAAAAGACGTTGACGAAAGTCTAGCGTACTTTACGGGAGACGATAGACTGCCAATTGAAAAATGGATCGCAGACTTTGAGGAATTGAGCACATTATTGGAATGGAACGATGTGCAGATGCTACTGTATGATAAACGTATGCTGAAAGGTTTGGCCAAACAGTTCGTAACGTACGAAACGGGTTTAACTTTATGGAAGATATTAAAGAAAAGATTAAAACATGAGTTTGAGACCGAAGTGAATAGTGCCATAGTTCGCGCGCAGCTTGCAAAGCGAAGAAGAAGACAAAACGAAAGCGCACGGCAATACATCGGTGCCCTGCAAGAAATAGCAAGCCAAGAAAACGTGGAGGACGAAGCACTAATAGAACACGTCATCAACGGAATACAGGACGAAGAAATGAACAAAACAATGTTGTATGGTGCATGTTCGTTACACGAAATGAGGAAACGTTTGGAACTCTTCGACAGAAGGAAAGAAAAGATGATGGGAAACAAGAAGCCCCGTTTATCAAAAAAGCAGAAATAGAGAAAAAGAAAATACCTCATGGCAAATACGGCAAGACTCACTGTTGCGGATGTGGTTCGATAGATCATGAGTATTCAAACTGTCCAGACAAAGCAAAAGGACTAAAATGTTTTAATTGTAACAATTTTGGTCACATTGCACCAAATTGTCCCGAAGGAAAGAAATCGAAGCAAAGTGGGTCGAAGGTGAACTCTATACAATGTAACGGCGGCGAACTCAGAGTGAGCATTGACAATGTAACGTGTTGCGCATTACAGGTAGTGAAGTAAGCCTTATTCGAAAAGATCTTTTTGACAAAATAGGCAAAGTGCGGCTAAACGAAACCTCGCGCACGCTCACGGGATTCGGTAACGCGCGAATTATCCCGATCGGGCGATTTGACGCGAAACTGGTTATTGACGAGGATGAACACATGACCAGCATGTTGGTGGTTCCGCGAGAATCCATGACATCGGAAGTGATACTAGGACGTGATTTTTTAAATCGAGTGGAACTATGCATTAATAAGGGGCTGATAACGGTGAAAACAGCAGACGACAATAAAAGTGAAAGCTATACCGAACACAGTGAAATGAATAAGAGAGACTCTAACGTAGATAAAGACATTATTGACTTATTATCAATAAATTTTATCGGAAAAGATGAGTTAAGTGCGTACACTTCCTACGCCGATAAGATAAAGACCGTAGTTTCAAACTATAAGCCCGCTGAGATTGTGAAGACAGCAGTCGAGACCAAGATCGTATTACGAAACCAGGATCCCATCTACTCTCGTCCGAGACGATTATCGCCGAAAGAGAAGGACGTCCTGTCCGAACAAATCAAGGAATGGTTGCAAAGCGATGTGATTCATCCCAGCATCAGCGAATACACAAGTCCGGTAGTAATCGTACCGAAGAAAAACAGCGAGTATCGCGTCTGCGTCGATTATCGCAAGATAAATAAACAGATAGTTAGGGATAGATTTCCGATGCCGCTTATAGAAGATAGTTTGGATGCGTTAGCGGGTGCTCGGGTATTCTCGGTGATTGATTTGAGGAATGGTTTTTTTCACGTACCAGTAGAAAAGGAAAGTCAGAAATATACGTCATTCGTGACTCCGTGTAAAGTTGTTCTCACATACATGGACGATCTGATCGTACCTGGCGTTGATAATGAAGATTCATTTCAGAAGCTGGTTCAAACGTTGAAAGTCGCGGAAGAAAATGGTTTGGATATTAATTGGAAAAAGTCCACATTTCTGCAGAAACGCGTAGAATATCTCGGCTACGAAATAGAAGATGGATTCGTATATCCATCGCCAGCGAAAATCAAAGCAGTATAATATTTTCCAACTCCTTCATCTAGGAAACAAATTCAGAGTTTTTTAGGACTCACAGGATACTTCCGAAAGTTTATTCGCGATTATGCCAAAATAGCCCGCCCTTTATCAGATTTACTAAAGGACAACGTTAAATTTAGTTTCAGCATAGAACAGCTAAGATCGTTTGAAATGTTAAAAGCAGCTAATAAACCGACATTGCGAATTTATAATCCTACGGCAATTACAGAATTGCATACCGACGCAAGTAAAGACGGATTCGGTGCAATATTGTTGCAAAAAGACGTTGACGAGAAACATTTTCATCCAGTTTATTTCATGAGTAGGAAGACTTCGGATGCGGAGAGAAATTATCACTCCTATGAACTCGAAATTTTAGCTGTTATTAAAGCCGTACAAAAGTTTAGGGTATATTTATTAGGAATAAAGTTCAAGTTAGTTACCGACTGCGATGCATTGCGTAAGACTTTGCACAAGTTCGATCTATCGCCAAAGATTGCGAGATGGGCATTAATTCTAGAAGAATTTGATTACGAAGTCGAGCACCGCCCAGGCTCACAGTAGCCTCATGTAGATGCATTAAGTCGTTACCCAGTTTTAATAGTAGAAGATACTGTATTAGCGTTAGTGCGTAAGAAACAAGATGAAGATGAACGTATTCGTGTGATGAAGCAAGTGTTACGAACGGAACCTTACGAAAATTATGTTATAGAAAACAGCGTGTTAATGAAAGAAATAAATAACAAAACAGTTATCGTTCTACCAGCCAGTATGGTTACAGAAATTATTAGAAAAGTACATGAAAATGGACATTTTGGAATAAAAAAGATGACGGAGCGAATAAAAGACGAGTATTACATACCTAAGTTAGAAGCTAAGCTCGAGAAGTTTATTAGTTGTTGCGTTCCGTGTATTTTAGCAGAGAGAAAGAAAGGGAAAGCCGAGGGTGAACTGACACCGATTCCAAAGGGAGATCGATCGTTATCGACTTATCATATCGACCATTTAGGACCAATGACAAGCACAAGTAAAGCGTATAAGTATATTTTTGTAATGCTCGATGGCTTCTCCAAATTTGCGTGGCTTTATTCAACAAAAACAACCAATACAAAAGAAGTATTAGATAAGTTAGAAAATCAAGAGAATATATTTGGTAATCCGGCGCGTATAATTTCGGATCGCGTTGCGGCTTTTACATCAGCCGACTTTAAGCAGTATTGTGACAAGGAAGACATTGAACATATTCTCGTTACAACGGGTGTTCCACGCGGAAATGGACAGGTCGAAAGGGTAAACAGAATAGTTATACCAGTATTGACGAAACTATGTTTAAATAATTCGGATAAGTGGTATCGCATGGTAGACCGTGTACAGCGTAGCATAAATACTACTTATCAGCGAAGTATCGGCATGTCCCCGTTTGAATTAATGTTCGGAACAAAAATGCGACAAGCGGAGGATATACGAATTTTTGATATAATACAGCAAGAAGTAGTGGATAATTTTGATAACGAACGTAACGAGTTAAGGATCAATGCGAAGAAGAACTTGTTAAAAATACAAGAAGAGAATCGACGGGTGTACAATAAGAAACGTAAAGCGCCAACAAAGTATGTGGTAGGCGATTTAGACGTAATTAAAAAGACTCAGTACGATCCTGGCTCTAAATTGAAAGCGAAATTTGTCGGGCCATATCGAGTGTCCGGAGTCAGACGTAATGATAGGTACGAGGTCATCCGTGTAGGAGGCAGCGAAGGGTCTCGTATCACCACAACTGCGGTTGACTGTATGAAGCTGTATGATGTGAACTCTTCGGAGGACGAAGAATATGCAGGAATGGCCGAGTGTAGGACGCTGCGAGCGCGATGAGAAAAAACAAAGGAAGGCGATCGGCGGTAACGCAGAGAGGATCGCCGAAGCGATCCTCAGTTGTGATCGGTCGTAGCTCCGGGAAAGAGCGAGTCACTGTATTTCGTTTTTTTTCTATTAATAAAGTTGCTTTTTCGTTATAAAGGTATTGCGATATTGCGGGAGTCAATCACTAAAACCCGATCCTACATATATGTTATACCTATATTGCCCAAAAGCAGTCGTTTTGACTGCTTGGGAAATTTAAAATAATCAAATGACTCTTATTATTGAATTGAGTAAATTTCGTATATGACTAGTTCGGCTCTGTATTGAAATAACATTTTTCATATTTTTCGATTACTGTTACATGATAACATACAAGTACATGATAAATTGTCGATTTGGGCGTATATTAGATAAGTTGCAGTTGCTCAATAAGCTAAATTAGTACTTGTTATTCGTATCTTTATGCAGTGGTACTTGTTCTGACAAGTTGTTTATTTTATATCATTTACGCCCTAAATTCATGAAAGAAATGTCGAATAGAAATGAGTTATTGGAAAAGCTAACGAACATAAGTGAAGAGTGCTCCGATATAGAATCAGATGGAATAAATTCTGAACTATAATCTGAAGATGAAACGGTTCATATGCAAAGTGAAACATCTGAAACTGAAGATAACGATGAAGAGTCGATCACCAATGATAAAAATGAAAGCGTCATCAATATGCCCAGGAAAAGGTGTAGAGTGCTAAGTAGTTCAGACTCTGATGAAGAAACTGAAAACACCTTTCAGGAGACCGAAACAGCTGGCGATGGTACTGTGTGGTCAAAATTTGACGAACGTGGTATTTCTTACAATATATAAAAGCAAACCAAATAAAAGAGTAGCTGTTCTATTTTATAACAGCATAAAATTTGGAGTTGATATGGCGGATCAAATGGTCAGAAAATATACAGTAAAAGCTAATTCTCGTAGATGACCCCTCCAAATATTTTTCAATATTTTAGATTTAGCTGCTATAAATGCTTGGATTCTTCACAAAGAAACGACAGGAATACAAATACAACGAAAAGAGTTCTTGTTTCAATTAGCAGAACAGCTTTCCACCGAATACAGAGCTGCAAGACAGAAAAATTCACCAGAACATGAAGACCCACAAAGATCAGCTGCAACATCATTAAATGCAACTCATTCTAACAAACGCCAAATTTGTCAAGTACGACTTTGCCACAACAACAAAACAAGTAATATATGTGAAAAATGTCAAAAGTATGTTTGCGGAAGATGTACACATAAAAAGATTTCCACTTTTATTTGCATAAAATGTACAAATAATAATGCATAAATTATATTTTGTCCAAGTGACGTAAATTTTGTTTATTGTTAATATTTACTAATAACCTGTTATATAACTGTAAATAATATAAAAAAATATAAAAAATTAATTTTAAACAAATTTCTTTACACATTAGTTATTCTTTCACAATGCAGTCATTTTGACTGTTTTTGTGCAATACATATATAAAGGGTATTCCATGATTATGTTAACACCCAGAAATGGGGACTATCTAAGATTATTTGTAGTAATTTTTTCCTTAGCGAAAATGCAATCTGCGGCTTTGTTTACGAGTTATTAACGAAAAACAGTGATCAATGAGAGGCGAGCGCGGGAACTGCAACGTGATCGAGCCAGCGAGTGGAACCATGCTTCGCTCCGGATTGCGACGGAAGGAAGGAACTACGCACAGGCTCCGTGTCAAGTCACGGAACGTGAACTTTCCAATTTTTTTAAATTACGTAACAGTGATAATTTTACCAAAAAGACCGTTCATCCTTATTTCAGAAGAATATGTACTAATTTTTCGGACCCGAAATAATAAGTAGTTTAACCGTGAGAGCCGTTTTAATTTTCTGGTATGCATTGCACCTCATGTGAGCCATGTGAAATTTTTATACGATGTGTACAATGATGATTAACAATAAGTAACTCCGTGGAAGTACATAAATAATTAAAGAACTTAAAGGATTCGTTTGTTTGAGAAATGTGAAAAATAGTATTAATAAAAATATCTTCCATTTAGTTCACTCCATGATCGGAAATATGTGTTAGGAGAATAGCGCATTGACCTTGTATTATGTATGATGGACTGCATAGCTCATCTATAAACGAGAATGACGAACAGAACCATATCTCCGGGCAGGTTATTCTAACGTTCACTTTCACTACACTATCACAAAACATTGGCGTGTCTGTTTCTGGTAAGAACGGGACCAGATTCACTCTTCATGATTAGCAAACCAGAGTGCTTTTATATGAGAGCTAGAGCGCAAATTTTATGCAACAATGTTATAAAAGTTTTAAAGGACGAAATAAGTTTCTGCTTAATTATTTAACTTTGTTATAATTTGTCTCGTTCAACGTTCACTGGGTATTGTATAGAAAAGTTCACGTAATACCTATCTCATTGTCATTTATCTACGATCACGTGTTGTCTAAATGTTGCAATGTGTTTCAAAATATTGTAAATGAAGTCAGGGATTTTCGTATCACTCTCACGATGGAACCAATTAGCAGAAAGTGACCACTGAGAGCTGATCTGCGCTGTTTCGAATGACAATTATTGGGACATCTTTGATTGGAGGGGGTACAATCTGGTAATTCTATTTATTTCCGACATTAACGCTAAGATCGCTTTAAAAATGTTCTTTTATACAATTAAGTTTAAAGACCAACAAAGTGCAACAAGAAATTGAACGAACCGAAAATGATATGTTTAAACTTTTAGACAAAATCTCTATCGATCGAGGGAAGACGCAATTCACGTATAGATCAATTTTGAAGATACATAACGTGAAAATAGAGGACTCCAATTATCCAGTAAAATGTGCATTATGCGAAAACGTGTTCCGACATGGCAATCTTTCCGAAATGATTTCATTGATATGAATGTGTCGACCTGTATAAAGTGATATGAAGAACACGTTGACGAACTTACCGCTCTAACATTGTCCTCCAACAATTTTCCTACACTGTCGATAAGCTCCGTGAAACTCGGACGTAGAGAAGGCTTAGCCTTCCAACACTGGCACATTATGTCGTACCTAGAAATGAAAAGTAAAGGATGAGTTATCGATTACAAATTACACTGTACGTACGATCGACTCGTAAGTCGTAAATTACGATTACTCGTAATCGTAATCGTAATTAACATGCTGAAAAGATTTGAAAACTTACATTCGGCATAGGGAGGAAGAACCACAAATGATGTAAAGCAGCTCGAAATTCTGTAGCTACTCGATGAGATGCCTTCATTAACATATGTTTTGAAATTCAGAAATCTTTAATCTGGTAGTTATATTATAATATATTATATATTATATTTTATATATTTTTATATTATATTATATATCTTGTCAAACAAATGTCAACTCGATCAAAAATTTCCAGAAATGTTTCAGGAAGTAATAAGTGGCTTTTTGCATGCAAATTTTGAAAACTCGGTAAGCTAACTTGTTTTCGAATATAATTGAAAAAGAACTGTTCCGATTCCTTTCCAAATCAAATATCTTGAGCCAATCTACACTTCAAGGGTGGCATATTCTTACTGCTCCAATCTGTAACCTTCGATCAGCTTCTGATACACTGTTTCCGCTTCCATTCTCAGATACGGAGTCTCAGCCAGGGTAAGAAACTCCCACAGAACTATGCCCTTGTTAATTTAGTTAAGTGCATTTAATGTGATTTCAAATACCTAATTATAATTTTAAATTGGCTGAACTGTGCAACAATTCGTTCTTTATAGAAATTAAAGCACATTAGCTAATCTGCATAACATTTTGAAATTCAACACTGACAGTGTTATTTGCTAAATATCGGATGTTCATTTACAACCACATGAGATGGATTCTTCGTCATAGAATTGTTAATAAATAAAAGGAAGCATATAAGAAAAATAATATTAATGAACCTGTTAATGCTGCGAAGATAGGCAAGTCTAGTCGATAGATCGAGATCGATACTGAGATCTAATTTGCCAGTAGCTGGATTGATCTGATTGATAAAGCTGTTTCTATGCCTCAATAAGTAATTATGCAAATTTCCAAATCGGCAGAATTCTACGATTACTAACAATTCACCTGGAGAATCAACAGAAATCACTTAAATAGACATGAAATTTACTTAAAAGATGAACAAACGAACTTACAATATCATAATTGATTTTGATTGTTGTAAAAAAAATTCAGTGAATAGAATTGAACAAAAGTAATTTTGAATTCGCAAGAAATTTACAACTCCTCTAGCAGCATCAATCAACAAACTTTGAGATGACAAATAAAATAGTTATAGTAAATAAATAATTAAAAAAGTGTCTTTAAGTGATCATTAATAAGCATCATATGAATATATGCACATGCTTTGATACTCGGTGCAAATTTATGTGAAAAATGGTACTTTTGTTCCTAGCGTATCCTAAATTAATTAGTGGGTAAAAGACATACGTTTCAAGATATTTTTTGTACAAGCGCCAAGAAGGTTGTCAACATTCAGATGTTTGCCAAGATGTACCATGATCTTGAGTTCGCTGGCAAGTGCAGAGATATACATGAGATTGGGAGCACGGCGGATCATTTTCACCGCTACAGTAGTAACCGCCTCACCATCGCAAATGCCCAGAGCTTCCGCTTTCAAAACTACACCGAATGCGCCGCTTCCCAAGTGTTTTCCTGTAGATTACGTAGTTATTTACTGAAAATTATTAGCACAACCTACTCCGTTGAACTAACATTTTTATTAGTTTTTCAACACACGGCAGATGACATCCAGAAGCCATTTTTCTAATCACGGGAAAAAGATCGAACTTTGAAGTGTACGAAATGATTTCTGAGCCAACTGTAAAAACTACATATTATAGGAATTTGGGTAAAATAAGATGAACTCCAGCCGCTGATTTTTTAAATATAAGTCGACGAAAAGCGACTGCGAATTGTTTCTATTCTCACTATATGGTTCTCGTCGGCTTTTTACAAAGTGTCCACTTTGGAAGGTTCTTCAAGCTTCCAGAAAGTTAATTTTTGTGCGACTTATCTCCTGCGACGAGAAACATAAGGCGATGGTTATCGCAGGTACTTAACGTATCTCCTACCTCAGTACATATATCGCCTTGCAATGGTTATTTCTTAATTACGGTTGTTTTTTTAGAGTTTCCACAGTATGACGATATATTTTTATATAACATTCAAAATATTTCAACATATTCAAACAATATTTAAATAAAGCAGATTTAACACACCAACATCATCAAACTTATTCTTATTTAATTTGAAAGTTATACGTCTGAGAACGAATTTTAGTAATAGAACAAAATTACATAGTAAAAAAACACTTTATTTCAGGAAAAATGTCGAGGAAAGATTTTTAATCGAAGCTTACCTAATTTCAACTTTTCTCTGGGAAATTCCTATTTCTTATCATAAGGGAGGAGATCTGCCTGATCGTCTACTGTCAAGTCCGGATTCAAACTCTCGACAGCTCCTTTCTCGAAATGCGTAAGACCAGCCTCCATTAATTCCTTTCTCATTTTCTGCAACATCATAAAAATGGATGAGATTGTTGTACAATAACCCTCATGGCGACGTAGATCACCAGGATCAGAACGAGCACTACTAACATAACAACTAAAATAATCAGACCTATAGGTCGGTTACTTACAATTCCGAACCCTGTTAATTAAAACACGCGTAAAGTAAATTTTCTTATTCTACACGTCAACACTACACAATTTAACAAATTACCTTTTATCGTTATTCGTTGAGAAACTTTTACTTTCCCATTTCGATTCTCCGTCCGACACACGTACTCGCCGCTGTCGACTTCCAATGGATATTCCAGTTAAATTTTTTGGGAGTTATTGGAAAACTTATACTTTTCGTTATTAATTACCAACTGTGTTCCGCCCTGGAAAAATTATGTCAATTTTTAATAACTTGCATCAAAATAAATTTCCGAATATGATAAAACAATAAAATAGTAAATAACATAGACAGTAAAATATTGCTCTGATTTAGAAATATAATATGTAGGAGTTTGACATATTTCTGACTTGTGTTTATAAGATCTAGGAGAGAATGTGTTGTCGATCGGCTGGGATAGTTTGATTGGTTAAAACAATAGTCCGGAAAATGAAATATCCGGGTTCGGATTCCGGTTCCGTTCTGTAAAACAATATTATCTTATTATTTTATTACTTACAAAATATGTTCGGTTGGTTGGATACGTGAAGAAAATGTAAGAGTTGCCAGAGCAATGTAGACGCAGAGGCTCGCCTTCTTTTATAATAATCTGGTCAGTTGTCGATGATATATTTGGTTTTAGGGCTGTCGAGTCTGGAAGAAGATTATTCGGTCAATAACGAAACATAATAATTCTGACAATTCGTCTAATAAATGAAATAAATAAATAAGATTCGACTGAGACGATAATTGGTTTATACATATATACGATTACTTAATTCAATTCAAACTTATAGATCGAAGTGAATATTACAGTTATTTTATCAATGATATTATCTTAACAATGTCATTATATCGTGGTTAATCAATATTTAGATCATATATATATTTTTTTGCTTGGTTTATAATCTACACTGATCTATCTAAATAATGTAACAGTTAACCACGCAACGATACGAATAGTGATACAATTTACTGGACGTCCGCGTTCTTAAGTTGTCGCATAAATCCCTGGAAATGAATTACGTTTAATCTGGTACTGTTACTGGTACATTCAGTAAAGAAACTGTCTTTATGTTACGGCACGTGAAGAAGCTCAGTACTGAACGAATCTTTAGCAGCGTCTGACTTTGGAACCCCGTAGATAAAAATTGTGGTTACCTCCATCTCTGATCTTGTTATGCTTGGACTCCACAGCCTTGAGATCATGAATCAACACATTGTATAATTTCATATGTTTATTTAAAAGGCGATTCTGAGAACATTTATCTGTTTTTGCTCTCGGACAAAGAGTTCATTATGATGGTTATGTATTGATAATCCAATAGCGTTCTTATTTCGCGAATAAAGATACAGCGAAAGTCTAGAAATGTGTCAAAAGTTTCACCGTTTATCCCGAACCAGTTGTACTATCTCGATCTTAATCGTTCCTATACTAATATAAGAAGAGAATTTTTGCTTCTTGTATCGTTTTACTACATTCCATTCGTTGACTTTGCTAACGGGAGATTGGAGTCTTCTTTGAGTATAGAAAATTGAAAAACATTCTGATTTGGTAATCTATGAAATCTGCATCACAAATAATGCTTGCATTTTATGAAAAATTTTCAAAACTCCTTTCGGATGTCAGAAAAATATTCAAGTTGTTCCGTTAAATTTCAAGAGAGTTTCTCCATTTCAAATATAGTTCAAATGCCTTCCTGATGCCATCATACTTGATCGCGAATAAATTATTAGAGAAAATTATGTCATTCACGGAAGTGTGAGGCACATACCCTTGCAAATGCAATATTTACAGGAAACCGCATAATCGCAGGAAGAAACTGCGATAGGAAGCGGCCGGCAGATAAAGGTTAGGAAAGAACGTATGGTCTTGTAGAGATAAGCTACAATGCACAGAAATGCAATAGAAATAATATCCAATTTTCAACACTGTTGCTTAAAAGAACACAAATATGCAACATCGCACATATATTACCCGAAACTTGTAACGTTCGAATATTCTGATTCGACCATACAATATCTCAATCTTCACGTCATTTCTGCAATATTTTCAACGTTAAAAGTAGGACAAGGGTGCGCATAAATCACGCAATAACATTAGTAATGGAGTAATCAGCCAATGCTCCAAAATAGTCGGCTGCTTTTCGGACAATCAAGAGGCCGAGCACGGGTGAATGAAGCGGAATAGCAGATACATAGATCCGGCAACCAGATTTACTCTGACAGAATCTCAATGGAGATTATCTTAGTCATCTAACAAATATAATAAAGAAGTGGTTTTTCGAGTTTTGTTGCTCACAATTACGTTGACTACATACTCGCGACGTTGCACGCTGAATGCTTCGTGAGCCACGGGTGGATGGATGTCAGATAAAGTTGCAATTACCTCTGCACAGGTATAAGAGAAGAACGACAGCAAAGAAGAACTGACGGTGGCGGCACAGCATTTTTTCGTGATGCTCTCCTTGATGCTTCCTTTCTTCTATCTATCACTGAGCTTCGACTCATTGTATAATTGACATGGCACCACGGAACGACATCCCACTGGTATACTCATTCGGCTTCTGGAAACACATCACTCATTGGCAAGGACTACAGCCTTAATGTGTTGTCTCAGCTGAACGAACGAATTATAGTAACCTTTCTAGGATCTGACCACTTCCTAATCATTTTCTGACCGCCACTTATCAACGACAACCTCATCTTAATCATCATTCGTCGTTATTTCGTACTCCGATCGAAGCTGACCGCAACTTCTTTTGTCAGTGCAATTCACTGAGACTTGCCGCATAGTGGTACCTTTCCTTGAAAATTAGTTTGAATTCATAACATTGTCCGATTTTTATGAAAATCGACACTCTTATCTATTAATATGACTGATCTTGTATATGTTACAGAAAGTGTAAAGTGCAAAATGCAAAACGAAAAATCAGACGTCACTCTGACATAAGCACTGTTTTTTATTTATTTGTTATGATTTATTTGTTCTAAATACTGTTACGGCGACTTGTCCAAATCAAGTAATGTGAAACTGCCCTGTTGTGAGCAACTCCTTCAAGAAAAATAGAAGAGAGGGGTTGCCACGGACGTGTGTTATCAACGGACAATCGAGGAGTCGAGTTCGGACCGTCGAGCGATCAACGTTTTAAAGATCTCTAACGTAATTCAATTGAGTTGTATTATAGTTTATGTACTTTATTGTAAATAAAATGCTGCGACGCGAGAGAAATGCAGTAATTCGTAACAATACTATCTTTCTGTGACGTAAACAGGTTTGCATTAAAGGGGGAGCATTTAGTTGAGAATTAAATACTTTTTTTTTTTTTTTTTTTTTTTTTTTTTTTAACGTGGGGGAAATCTGCAGGTCAGACACCCCCGCTCCGCCCGAAGGGCGGAGGGGGGGTAGTGCGGGGTTCGACCCGCTAAAACCCCCACGGCGGCCTAGGGCGCTGGCGATTAACGGGGGAGCCACGGGAACTCTTCAAGAACACGACCGCAGCTCCCCCTCGCCTGGCCGGCCACCAGGATGGAGCGGTGGCCGGCCGCGTCCCGGGGGGAGATTAATCCTCCCCCCCATGAATCATCTTGATTCGGCGGTGCGGGGGACCGCACCCCACACCGCCTCTTCACGACGGCCGCACCAGCGGCCGTCGGGGGCGACGGTTTTGTCGCCCCCACTTTAAAATAGGGCATCCTCGGTTGGCGGGCGGCGGGCAATTAAACCGGCATGGTCCGGTACACCCGCCGCCCGCCTAGTATCAGCTACTCGGGGGGGGGCTCTAGGCGTGGGCGCACACGCCGCACCCCCCGCTCACGGCGACCCCGCTCGGCAGCCTCCTTCTGCAACATTACCTGTTCGCAGAAGGCTATGGCTGCCGCCCATTTTGTCGGGCTCTCCAGCATGGCCCCAACTAAGCTGGAGAGAGCGAGGTCGCCACCAACTTCCCTAGTTAGGACTCGGCGCAGCACTGAAAAGGCGGGGCACACCTCCAGTGTATGCTGCGCCGAGTCCTCCTCCGCGCCACAGTGGTGGCACACCGTCGTCGCTTCCCGACCGATGCGACACAGGTAGACACCGAAGCAGCCATGCCCGGTGAATACCTGCGTCGCACGGTAGGAGAGCCTGCAAAACCGCCTCTCCCGCCACGTGGTGAAGTGCGGCAGGAGAGTGAGAATTAAATACTAGTAATTTTCCAAATAAAATTTTGAGAAGATATATTTCTATAGTATTTTTTATGCGAAATCGAATTATGTACAAATTAATTTTCCAATTTTTATTTCTGTGTAAGAAAAAAATGTTCTTTTGTGAAAACAAGTTCAGTAAACACAGTTCTTGCACAATTTTCTTCAATATCACGTAATAAATCATAGTACGTAATCAAAGTGTTGTAGGTCATTAATTCGTTTTAACATAAACTAGAATGCCGTATCGTAAACAATAGGTGTTAATACGCAAGAAGTGACGATGACCATCAAAACGCGAAAAAAATGAACGAAGAATCCATCAATCATAATATTTCTATCTTTGAACCAAATAAATTTGTTACGACACATTTTTTCATATAAACAAAATCAACGATGAAATTTTGAATGTGCAGGATAAAACAAACACCTACGCGTCAATACGCGTGATGCGTGTTAGGTATGGAAATACTTTGTCGGATTTACTGACTTTGACCTATGCTCTATAGTATGTAAACATAAACGGAATGTATAAAACTGATTTCTGTTTGTGAGAGATCTTTGAAACCTTTCAGTGATCCAAGTGTACATCGGTAATTTCCATAATTTAGAAAGTGTTTGATCAAAAAATGGGTAGACCAAAGAAAAATAATGAAATAAATCGGAACAAACAAAGGAAACGATGGCAATATTATCGGAAGAAACAACATGCTGCAACGGATAGCAATAATGAAATTTTCAAGTTGAAATTTGTTCTATGATTTGTGTACGCGATTGTGTATGGATTTTGCAATCCAATAATTTTTTCACAAAAAGTTTTATTTGTTACTCAAAGATAGAAGTTGGAAAATTAATTTTTACACAATTCGATTTTGTATAGAAGATATTATAGAAATATATTTTTTCAAATTTGGAGAATTACTAGTATTTGATTTTCAACTGATTTTACGTTAATTTAATTAATTTTTAAGTACATATATAAAATCGTAAGGCTCGTAAAAACGTGAATAGTAACAAAAATGATTAATATTTTAATTTCCTTTTGATTATAAGAAATGATTCAGTTGGAAACAGAAACTTTCCGTATAATTCTGCTCTGATAGAATTATCTACGATAAGAAGTCGTAGAAACTCACTCTTCTCTCTTGCTGAGATATTTCCTTTCACGCGCTACTTGGAACGCCCAGGACAATAGATCCTGCGTAGAAATTGCTTTTAAATTAGAGTCCTTGTAGTCTCACCGACAGTTGGACCATCCAGGTTGATTGGAACCGTTATTAAGTACGGGATCATCTGCCGACATACCGACGCTCTGAAAATCTGTAGCAGTGGCGTGACACTGCACTGAATCAGATTTCGAATTATGGTTAATAATGGCAAGATATGATAATTCCGCAGATTTTACACTATTGCACAGACAGAGAAGAACAAGAAAGTAATTTCATCGTGTTAATCACCGGAAGCAAGCAGTTGCATTAATTTAGTTGAGGTGATTTCGAATACCCAGTCATAATTTTTAATTGGCTAAACTGTGCAATAATTCGTTCGTTAGAGAATGAAAAGGCCCGGACGCTACTTGGTCCCGGGAAACTCTGACTTTCTTTAAAAGCCATAATTTTTACCAGGACTCTGTGCAAGCCTGCTTGTAATGGCTCTTTTTTAAACAGATCTGGCAACCAGACTCGTCCGGGTTAACACCGTCATCCCAGCGATGGTCTTTGGCTCATGACGGGTCCGACTATCTCAGATACACGTACATACCTGATGGCCGACCTCGCACGATCAAGGGTTAGTCCAGTTTCAAAAAAGTTATTGCGTTTTAAAAGGTGTACGCACACTTTTGTGGGACAATGTACATACTTCGATACTGAGTGCTAATTTATGTGAAGAATGGTATATTTGTTCCTATCATACCCTAAATTAATTAATGGGTAAAAGATGTATGTTTCAAGATGTTTTTTGTACAAGCTCCAAGAAGGTTGGCAATATTCAGATCTTTGCCAAAATGTACCATTATCTTGCGTTCGCTGGCAAATGCACAGATATATGAGAGATTAGGACCACGGCGGGAAATTTTTACCGCTACACTACTAACCGTCTCGCATTCGCCAATGCCTAGAACTTCCGCTTTCAAAACTACACTGAACGCGCTGCTTTCCAGGTATTTTCCTATAAATCACATAATTATTACCGAAAATTATTAGCAAAACCTACTCCGTTCAACTAACAATTTTATTAGTATTTCAACACACAGAAAATGGTTCTTATAGACCAAAATCGAACTTTGAAATGCACGAAATGATTTCTGAGCCGACTGTGAAAACTACAGATTGTAGGAAATTAATAGGTGAAATAGGATGAACTCCACCTGCGGATTTTTTAAATATAACTACTCTTCGACGTTACCCGTTTTACCGTCGAGATACGATTGAGGACTATTTCCGTTCAAATTGACAAAGTGTCTGCTTTGGAAGGTTCGTCAACCTTCCAGAAAGTTAATTTTTGTGCGACTTGACGAGAAGTCAGCTTTGATCTCCTGTGACGAGAAGCATAATGATAAGAGGTATGGAAGTGAGAGACACAGGTTAATTACTTAACACAACGTGGTTTAATAAACATTAGTACAAAACGTGGCTAGCGTGCGCATGGGTCCCACAGACTGTGTCCATGAGAAACAGCAGAGTGGTACGCGGTGGACGCGCCGGTGGCGCGTCGGCGGCGACTTCTGGGCGGCCAGGATGAGACACTAAGGGATACGAAGATATCCCTAACACCCTCTCTCGAAGACTCGACCGACCTCAAGATTCCGCCCTTCGAATGCCGAGGTTATCTAGGCACCGCCAGTGTTTTGCTGTTGACAGTCCCTTCATCAACGCGTCTGCTGGCATTCTGTCAGTTGACAGGTGGTCGAGCTCGATCTCCCCCGATGCAAGTGCTTCTCGCACGAAATGGTGTCGCACATGGATATGCTTAGTGCGAGAGTGAAATACTGGGTTTCCTGCTAGTTTTTGATCTCCGAGGTTGTCGTTGAATAGCTTGACGGTTCGTGGGCCGTCGATTCCCATGTCTCTTGCCAGTCGTAGCAGATACATCGCCTCTTTTGAGGCGTCGCTTAGGGCCATATATTCGGCCTCCATCGACGACAGCGCTACGGTCCGTTGCTTTCTGGACTCCCAGGACACAGCCCCACCGTTCATTGTAAAAACGAAGCCGGTGTACGATCTTCGATCTTGGATACACGCCGCCCAGTCGGCATCCACGTATCCAGTTAAGTTGCTGATATTGCTCTTGAACACGATTCCCACGTCCGAGGTACCCTTTAAGTATCGTAGTATTCTCTTCGCTGCTTGCCAGCGTTCTTTGCCGAAGGAATCGTTGAACTGACTCAACGCGCTGACCGCGTGTGATATGTCAGGTCGCGTTGCGACAGCTAGGTACATTAGTGCACCTATTAGCTCTCTGTAGGGGGGTTTCTCACCGTCGTCCTTGGTCCAAAGTTTCGATTTGGACAGCTTAACTCCTGCCTCTATTGGTGTGCTTGCAGGTTTGCACTCAGCCATGTTAAAACGATTTAACAAATCGTTGATGTAACCCTTTTGCCTCAGGGTTATTCCACTCGTGTGGCGGGAGAACTCGATCCCAAGGCAATACTTCACGTTCCCCAGGTCCTTCACGTCGAACGATTTTCGTAGAAAGTCGTAGACTCTGTCGATCCCTTCGGACTTGCGCGATATAATTAAGATGTCGTCCACGTAAACGATGATTAAGGTAAGATTATCACCCGCGCCCCTTACGTAGACGCTCGCATCGCCTGCTGTGGGGGTAGCACCGAGCTTTATCAGTTCGTCGCTTAAACGTCGATACCAACAGCGACCAGCCTGCTTCAGGCCGTACAGGGCCTTCTTGATTCGACAAACGCGATCCCTGTGTAGCGAGGCCAGCATTCTTTTGGCTTCGGCTACGATTTCGGGAGATGTGTGTTGCTTCGACACGACAAACTCGAGAACCTCCCTGGTATAATTTGGGACCTCCATGAAGATTTCTTCCTCGATGACTCCGTTCAGGTACGCTGCAGTCACGTCGAATTGTCGAATGTGCATTTTTTGACTGGCAGCAAAGGCAACGGCGAGTCGTATAGAGCTGAGTCGGGCTACCGGTGCGAAGGTTTCGCTGTAGTCCGCGCCCGGTTTCTGGGAAAAACCTTTCGCCACGACTCTAGCCTTCCTTTTTGTAATTTCGCCGTCTGGTCCGTACTTGTTTCGAAGCACAATGCGGCTTCCGACTGTCGACATGTTCGCGGGACGATTAACCATGTCCCATGTCTTATTTTTGAGAATGGAGATAAATTCGTCGGCCATTGCTAACATCCATTCGTCTTTTTGTGATCCAGAGATCGCTGATTTGATGGAGACTTCTGCCAAACCAGCCGAGTCACTTGTTTCTGCGTTTCGTTCCTGGTAAACTTTCCGCGGTCTTCCTGGTTTTCCTGTGCGTAGCATTCGGGGCCTTCCGGGTGCGCGCTCGGGCTGTCGCTCCTCCCATTCCCCTTCGGAACTGTGAACATTTTAAACCGAATTACCTGGATTTTCGTCGACGCCAACTGTGTTGTCCAGTCTCGCAGTCACGCCGATGTCGGAAAAAGGATCCGTCTTTTCGGGCCCCTCGTTTGGTCGGTCCTCGTCGACACTTGTGTCTTGACTCGGACATCATCTTACGTCATCTTACGTCCTTCAACACGATTATTATTTATTAAATTAGCTTTGCGAATCATTCGTTGAACTCTGTTCGGACACCGAATTATTTAAATAAAATATCATTTACGTACTTTGTTTATCTTCACTGTACACCTTGCTTAAAAATTTCATATGTTACACACGAGGTGTCATACACACTAGAAAATTAAAACGGCCGTCACGGTTAAATTACTTATTATTTCGGGTCCGAAAAATTGGTAAATATTCTTCAGACGTTCTCAAGTAAAGGTGAACAGCGTTTTTCTTAAAAATATCACTGTTACGTAGTAAAAAGAAAATCCGGAAAGTTCTCGCTTCGTGATTTGTTCAATACTTCGAGCGCGGCTCGAGTCCGTCCCGACCATCTGTCAAAGCCTCGTGCTGCGGACTCTCGAACTTCGCGCCGTCACCTTTCATTGGTCAGTGTTTTTCGTTAATAACTCGTAAACAAAGCCGCAGATTGCATTTTCGCAAAGGAAAGAGTTACTTCAAATGACGTCAGCTACCCCTCATTTTCGGCTGTTAAAGTAATTGTGGAACACCCTGTATAAGTAAAATACATTGTTATACGTATTAATAATAACTGTACATTAACAAGCTCTATTGACATTGTGCATAATTAGATAAGTGCAAAATTATATTCTACATTAAATTGTTTTGTTGCGTATCATCCTTGGAATTATCTAGTATCGTGGCCTACGGGTGAGCATTGTGTCGACGGACCGTGGATGGCTATGTGCGACTCTTTACCTGATTTTTGACCTGTTTTCCATAGGCTGTTATCTCATGTTTTCGTGGAATTTTACTGAATAGAATCATCGAGGCAAATTGACTTTTACTTTGGTAATAGTTTAATTGCTTTAAGAATATTGCCATTGTCACGCCGTAAATACGATTCGAACAAGACTGACGAGTTAATTCTTGTCCTCACAGGAAAACGTGACTTCGGTTCCAACCCTTGTCCTTCGTCGCCACATCTGCAACCCATCCGTTGCACCGTTTCAAGGACCTCGAATCTATACAGTGTCATTCTTTCTCGATCTTCGGCCTCTTAAAATTCCAGGGTTGATAGAAAAAGTACAAAAAAGTGTTCCTTTACATACTTCGCGCGTAGGCTTGTTCTCAGGCTGTAGTCGAACCAAGCCATTAACTCTTAGCCATTAACTCTTAGCAATGCATTCTCCCTTGCCGTCACCTAACTCGTCCTCTTCCTACCGTCGTCGAAGGTAGGCTCGAATAGCATAACTTTACTGATATTTTCTTTCGAACGATATACATATCTTTCTTAGCGTCGCCTTTAATATTTCATATCTTAAGAATCGGGTTTTCTAATGCTTTCTTCGCAAGTAAAATAAGTTACTTGCTACGTATAATGAATAAGTATGGTCTAAAGCATGTCGTATTTGGTATCTTAAATTGGAATAATCTGACCAATACAATAAAAAAATTTCATGTATAAAAAATTAGAAATAAAAAAGTCATGTCATTGTTTTTATTTTAGCATTGCTATGTATATGTATAAATGTACATGCTGGCCAGCTGACTTTTAAGTTTTCCGGCTACCCCGGTTTTCGTTCTCTCTCTCTCTCTCTCTCTCTCTCTCCCTCTCTCTCTTTCTCTTTCTTTCTTTTTCTTTCTCTGTTTCTCACAAAATGTCGGCAATTATAAAGGCGAACCACGCGGCTCGAAGAATCATGGTTGAGTTTCCTGTGATGTCCATTTTTTATTTCGAGCTCGAAAATTACTAGGTAGGATTTACTATATTTTTAATTTTTAGTATCAAGTGTTATTATTAGAAATATTAATAATTAGTACATACTAATTAGACAAGTGAAAAAATATATCCTATATTAAATTGTTTTGTGATATATCATCTCTGGAATCAAGTAGTATCGTAACCTATGGTGACGGTTTTCCGGTTCTATTGTTAATTCTAAATATTTAACTGTGTGTGTTTTTGTGAGGGATTTTGGTGCTGGAATCTGAGTCGGCTATTAGGTGAAAGGATTTGTAATATTTGAGCAGACACTTCTTTGCTGTTTTGAGGGAGGGTCTGAATAGGATGGTTTCACATTTTTCTGTGTTCACTCTTAGCTTCCACGATTTGTAATATTTGAAAAGACTATTTATTGCATCTTGTAGGGTTGTTTGTATCTGTTTTGCGTTCACGGCGGCGTAATACACGATGAAATCATCTGCGTAGGCTATCATTGAGCATTTTGTTCGGTCCAGTCCAAATAAGTTCAGTATGTCGCTGGTAAATATGTTAAAGAGAATTGGCGATTTTATTGTGCTTTGTTGAAGGTCGTTGGATATTTTAAACGGTTGAGAAGAAACGTCGTTGGAGGGACAGACTCTGAATGACCTGTCCATTATCATGTTTTGTATTAGCTTAATTAAGATTAAAGGAAATCCTTTCCGTTTTAGCTTGCATAGCAATCCATCTAACCAGACCGTGTCGAAGGTTCATTGCAACGTGATATGGTCGTTGGCTGATACAAGATCGGTAACAATCCAGTCTTTTCTTTCAATCTAGTACACATTCCGTACTGTGAATCTAAATAAGCATGAACAATAGAACTGAATCTTACCAAACCTTACCAACCCTACCGGTCAAGTCATCAAACACATGACGCCGCGATCAATTTATCGGACCCAATGAAAGCCTTTCCACTTCCGTCCTTGGAACATCTTAAAACATTTTCATCGGCAATTTGACTCCAATCATATCAGAGCATGGCGACCACGGCGTCGGGCACAGCGCCGGAGGTTACCAATGGTACCCTGCGCTCTTAAAATGCAATTATCGGCCATTCAAGCAAACTGGTATCGGGTGTCACTTCCGTAAATTTAATCTGTTTAACACTGATGGACGAAAACTAGTATGGCGTAAACGAAATCAAGAGCTTAACCGAATAAATTTAAATCCAACAATAATGCATGATGGTGTATTATGGTGTGGTGGTGTATTTCATCAAAAGGAGTTGGATAACTGGTTTTTATAGAGGAAATTTTAGATAAATTTAAGTATCTAAATTTTTTAAAACAAAATCTTAAGAAAAGTGCGACCACAATGGATATAGAACACACATTTAAATATTATGAACATAATGATCCTAAACTTAAAACCAAAATAGTTCAAGAATACCTTCTGTTTAATTGCTCCACAGTATTACATTCGTCACTACAGTCACCAGACTTGAATCCCATTGAAAATGTATGGGATTGTATGGGATATCGGGGAAAAACACCGATATGATCGGAAGAAGAATTAAAAAACGATTAATTGAAGAATGGAAACGTATACTGCTAAGTTACTTACAAAAAGTTATAGACAATATGCCTAAGCGGCTGTGACACGTAATTAAAGATAAGGTCTATCCAACGAAATATTAATTATTACTTATGTTAATAATTTTCACGTTTAAATATTATAGTTTGTCAAGCGTCCCAATATTTTTGCGACGTTAAATTTCGACATAATTTAGTTCATTGTTTGGTATTACGACAAGTATGTGCAATAAATAAATAAAATTTATGTTATTACAAACTACAACGAATGTTAAACTACTAAGTATGAACTACTAATAAATGTCAAACTATTATGAATATTATATTATAAAACAAGAAAACGAAATTTACTATTATAAACAATCGAATCCAGCAACAATTATTTGAATAGCATGATGTCCGAATATTAATAAGAATCACTGTACATACGAACGAGTTTCAATTATTTGTCCAAATACCCACACCATACATTCTCTTTAAATTAATGCATTGTAAATAGCAGTGAGGTTGCAGAAGCAGTGACCAATTTGTCCAAAAGATCACAGTTCGACAAGATATTCATGTGAATCAAAATTTCGAGTAACGAATACGTGATACAAGAACTTGTATTCATTATTCAAAGCGCATTTATTCGTCGCATGGAACACAATTCTCATTTTTCAGTAATTTGAATTGATATTTTCCATAAAAAATGAAAAAAATTAAATATCATTATACAAACAACTATTTATTCTACATTTATGCTTTATGTAATACGTACAATATTTTGTATATAAATAATACCCAATCCTGCTAGGCCCTTTTTTGCTCTTCGCTATTTCGATCATCTACAATTTTCAGTTTTTTCATTTATGTAACAAACTCATCCTTGCAACGAGCGACACGATTCGTTTTAGAAATATTACTATAATAAAGAATCGTTTTAGTGTTAGTGAGCCTTTTATCCTCATTGACGGTAGCTCATGAAACATCTGCATATCAAATACGATGTACATATGTACCTCCGAAAAGAAAATGTCGTACCTCGAACCTCTTGATGTAACACTATCGCGCACGAAAGTCATCAATTCCGGAAATACGCGGACGTACTAGAATCGTTAAGATCTCTCTGAGACATCACCACAGAATTACAACTAGATTCAATAAGCATTTCAAAAGGCCCATTAGACGATATCTCATGGACAAACATATTCAAAATTTTATTAGACCTATTTGCATGCGGGAACGAAATTATTATTCCTCCAGTAAACGAACATCCCGATATCATCATAGAAAACCATTGTTCAGCACATGCAGGTCATTAAGGCATTACAAAAACCTATAGACGTATTAGGGAAAAATAGTACTAGGCAACATTAAAACACGAAGTACAAGATTTTGTGAATTTGTGCCATACTTGCCAAAAAAGGAAATTAACTCGTGTTAAAACCCGTCAGCCAATGACCATCACAGATACTCTGGAGACAGCATTCGAGAAAATCTCTATGGATATCGTCGGACCTCTTCTTACATCCCCCAATTGCTATACATACGTATATCCTGACAATTCAAGATCTTCTTACTAAATATTCTCTCGCTATTCCCTTGAAAAATGCGTTTGCTATTTAGATTGCAAACGCTTTCACCTAAAATTCATTTATCATTTCGGCTCACTTAACGAAATTTTAACGGATCAAGGAACTAACGTCCTCAGCGTACCCATGAGGACATATCGTGAAAAGATTTAAAAGAAAACAATTTAGAACCACAGCATTCTGATCCCAAAGCAATGGCTCTATCGATGGATCGCACCACGTGTTATCTAAGAACGTGAAACAATTCGTAAATAAGGGCGACTGGGATGAATGGCTTCTCTTCGCCATGTTCTCCTACAATACCACTGTCCACGAAGGAACACTATTTATACCACACCAATTTGTGTTTAGCTACTTAGCAAGAACGCCTTATGCAAATCCGATAGCTCATGATTCATCCGATAAATCTTACTCGCGATATCTTGACAATCTACAGAACAAAATCTTCGGCACTGTTACAAAAGCAAGAGAGAACTTGAACTCGGCGAAACACAAATCAAAAGCGTACTATGACCGTAAAATCAACCCACGAACCTTTTCCGTCAGGAATAACGTTTATCTCCTCAAAGAACCAAAGAGAGGCACTAATAAGCTTAAGCATGCCCCACCGACATGCGCAAAAATTGAAAGTGCAAAGATATCACGTACTCCCCCACTCGCGGATAATCTTATCACCAACCCGAAACGATATATAATCATTGCCGAGCTTTCACGGGATCATTCAGTCTCAGTAACCAGCACGATGAACATCGCATCACATATCTTCGTCTTCTCCATCATCCAGCAGTGATCAGTCTTGATCGGAAATGACTGCGGCGGGCCCACAATAAACCTCACTCCAGCAATACCGCGACTACAAGCCGGTAATGCAGACCTCCGACAATTGATGGATTTCGAGGAAGCACGGGTTATCCAATGCAAAGTCAAGGTGGATCCGACCATCTTTTACTGTGGGATGTACTTTCACACCTCGGTGGTGAACAACGGCTATATACACAATGGCTAATATATATATATAATATATATTAACTCCTAAATTCTTGATTTAAAACAGAAAATTGCATTTTTAAGATGTGTCAACATACATTCCGCGACGACTGTACATAATGGCTGTTTTGGTTCGTGCGAATATTTCTTTGAGGGGAGATTTGATTTCTGCGTTCGACTGCACGGGCTCTCCAGAGGTTGACGCAGGAGGCCTTGTCAGTCGCATAACCCGCTCAGGAACACAAGAGCGTGAGTTTCAATGTTATTAATTTACGGTGTTTCAAAATTCAACGCCTAGACGTTCCCATGCGCTTGCTTTCTAACTCCATCTCGATGATGCATTCATTACGTGTGCGGTTGTTCGTTATTCGTTTCGGTCGACATATGTACTTCGACAACTTTCTTTTTTCATTCGATCGCTCCTTGTGAGCGATTTCGGTCGGCGTATTTCGACAACAGCTTCTTTCTTTTCGGTTGACAATTATTGTTTTGTGAGTTCATTCAAGGGAGTCAACTCGGTTGACACCTTTGTTAAATTCATTTCCGTTAAAATTATTGTAAGACTCAACACTCTACGCTGTTACTATTCTTATAAATAAACGTAAAGGCAACTTGCCCGAAGTTGTTACACAGTTTAAACGTGACCTAATGCGTAATATACGATTCACTCTTCCGTTTTGGTTAGGTTTTAAACCCTCCCATTCAGTTCCTCCACATATTCCAATGGAAAAGACTGATTAAAGAAAATACAAGATCATACCAGCCTTAGTAAGATCTGCAATACGATCCGAAGAGTAATTAAAGCCTTCATAGGACAAAGATCGAATATAGAAATAAACAACAGAAATAAAAAAGAAGACATGGAAATAAAAAAAATAGCAGATAGAAATATGGAATAGACATATAACAAAAGCAGAGATAGAATGGTTAATAGATTACTCCAAGAAGAGCAAATTGGATCTATATATAGGAGCAGATAAAATAAATCATATCATAATAGGAAAACAACCTAATTTTATGAAAGATGTATTAGCAGAGATGATAATAGAAAAATGGAATCCACGTCCAATAACTTTAACGTTAGCGGAAAAATAACGGAAAGAATAATAAATAGAAGATTGAACTCATAGACAGAAGAAAATAACATACTACATGAAAATCAAGCCGGATTTAAAAGACACCGATCCACCATGAACAACCTCAACATTATTCTCATGGTAGCCAAAGAGCGAATTAGATCACACAAACCAAAAAGCAATAGCTAAAGTAAACAAATTTTTGAAAGCAATAAACCTGCATTTAAATATAGAAAAATCGAAAATGTTACATTTTATCAAGTTACCGAAACTGTCAATAGAAATTAAATACCAAGAAAATGAAAAAGAAGAAAGCATTAAAACAATAAAGTCACCAAATTTTTAGGCATAGAATTCGTTAACAATGTACTATTTTATGAACACATAAATCGATTATTAGAAAAAGTTAAAAAGAGAATCTCTGTTATCAAATACCTCTGCAAAGGAAGAAGCGGAATAGATCCCTTCTGGGGTATAAATATATGTATACAGCAATGATCTGGTCGGTTATAGAATATGCATCTTGAATATGCCTTCTAAGTCATCAATGGATCAATACAGAAAAGGAAACGGAAAAAATAAGAAAAGTAGAATCATCCGCTCTCCGTATCGCAATGGGATGTGCAAGATCTACCCTAATAAACATAATAAATTCCGAAACTGGTGCATGGAGCATAAAATACAGAACAGAATATTTAGCAGAAAGATATTGGTGCAAACAAGCAGAGAGAAATATAGAGAGAAATTTAGTATGAAAAACATAGTAATAGAGAAATGATCAATAATGGCCCACAAAAAAATAAAATCAAAAGTAGCTATGTGGTTACAGAGGATACCTTTTACTAAAATAGATAACAAAAGAGAAGATATAATAAAGACAGATTGGATTATAAATAAAAAAAGACAATGGAACAAATATTTTACAGAAAATAGGAAATCTACTAGTGCAAAAAGCTCTACTAAGTAACCATATAGAAGAAGCAATTCTGGGAAAATAAGAAATGGAGAAAGGCAAGTCAATATTCATATACAAAGATGGACCTAAAATAGGAAACTGAAATGCAAATGATACAGGAATGACTAAAAAGACAGGTAACATATTGGAAGAAAAGAGTTTAGCAATTAACAAAGAAATGACCCTCTTCACAACAGAAACAATAGCCATCTCAATAGCCATAGAAGAAGAATCTAAAGAAAATCAGAATAGAGAGTAATAAAAAAAGTAGCAAAAAAACCTAATTACTTTATTAAACTCATTATCGGTAATAGCAAATCTAGAGAAAGATAAATAAATAATTGAGGAAAAAGAAATAAAAAGAACCATGGATCTTGACAATAATAGAATAACTTAATTAATGTTATTTTCATAATACTGTTATAGGCTGAATCCTGGCACATGTCGGTATTCCAGGTAAGTAGAGAGCTCACGCCCTAGCAAAGAACAGGACGGAAGAAATACAAAGTAGAAGCATCAAAATCCCGGTAGCAGCATGCTAAGCACAACTAAAAGGAAGGTAAGGGAAAAGTGGGAATTAGAGACAATTAGCACAGCAAAAAGGTAAGAACTTCGTATTTTGAAAACATACATAAGAATGATTTGAAAGGAAAACCGTTTTCTACAATAAAGAAAACAATAGAGAAGTCATTAACAGAGATTGAGTAAAATTGTAACTAATCACTATTCTTTGAAGGAGTCAAAAGTCCGTAAAAGAATCAGACCAACAGGGATGTGCAACTGCATACTGGTCCAGGAGTCCTTGGATACGTGGTTTTCTTCTGTTCTCTGTATAACCTCCAGCGTCAACGGCTGAGGTCAAAACTAAGGGACGAGATTAATAAATGTTAAGAAAAATTATGGAAATTTACACGTTGAACGTCATGACACACATATCTAGGTGCGATTTTGTATTGATTTTGTATCGCGCTCAACTTTAGTGACGCACGTACATCGCATAGCTGCTTTCATTTTCTTTTTTTTTGTTATTGTTTGGTTTCTTGCTTCTCGCTTGGTTCTCTTCGCAATCAATTAAGACAAGCGCTATCACACTGTTCGTCATTTTTCAACAGTGTTATCTGAATATCCCCTGGGACGCAAACGGTTAAACCAGGATTTTGGAGGTAGTTTATAGTCATTTTATTTGTAACACAACTATGACGGTATAGACAATATAGGGTAACAATAAAGTATAAAGTAAACAAAAAGAAACATTAAAAATATACTTATACTAATAATAAAATAAGATAATAAAATATGAAATATACTTATACTAACAAATTGTACTTACGTTTAAATTTGTTATTAAGATATTATAATATGTTATTAGTTACGATGGAGAATTCGTTAAAACATTGTAAACATAATTGGGGTGACTCTAAACACTCAGGCAATACGTTATAGTCTTTTGTTAATTTTTTTTTGCTTCGTGGCGCCGGGAGAAACTCTACCGATTCACGCTGGTCGTTCAACGTGTTAATAGCAGTAAACAAACATAAAATCAACAATGTTGCAATAAAATTCTATCTAGATTTTGGCTTACGGCCCTAATAAACAGGTTGAGGGATTTCAATGAAAATGTAAGAATGAAAAGTTAAAATATGAATGTCAAAAAGTAGGAAACAAAATAAATAACATCAAAATTGGATAAGTAATTCGAATCACATACACTTAAGACTGAAAAAGACACACAAAAAATTGCAGAGACTGTTTTGATGTACGATATTTTGTAATCTGTACAAAAATGTAAAAATAGATAGACTTGTTAAGACTAATAACATTGGAAAGACAAAAATTTATAAAAGCTTATATAAAGTTAATATTTTCAAAGATTTATATAGAAAGAAAAGAACTAATAATAAGAAAAAAGTAAACCATGACCAAAGATTTACACAAAAAATAAAAAGAATTTATAGATAAGTAATAACAAGATAAAAGATATAGAAATAAAATAATGAAACAGACAGTTTCTAATTACAGTATTTAAAAAGCAATATCAACACTAAATGTAAGTGTAAATTAATTAAGAAATTGTGATTAAATAGAATTAAAAATTTAGCGAGTTTCAGTTAAATGAAGTATAAAACTTATCAGGTAATAAAAGTTATACAATTCAAGAGATAGTTTTAGATATCTAGAAATAAAATTAAAACATACCCATAAAGCGAAGTTGGCAAAAAGCTGTGGCAAAAAGTTTACGATCAAATAGGTTGATACAAAATTTTACGAAAAACTGTCGTGTTTGGGGACATTAAAATGTTATTGTGTATAATTAAAATCGATCAGGAATGTAGTGGAGTTTTATAAAAAATAATTAACCACAAAATAACACAAACTTTCATTTATTTTCACTGACGATATAGAGGGAAAACAAAATCTTGCACAGGAAAAATGTTCCGATCAGGGAAAGTCTTGGAAATAAGTTTCCGATTATGACTGAAATAGTTAGTACCACCATTGCTAGAAGCGTCGATAGTTAATTATAAACACAAGACGAATCTGCGAAAATGTAAACAAACGCTCTTTCATGTTATGCATTAATTAGTTAGTAGTGTTTCACGTAGTGAACAAGCAAGTCAGAAATGTGCATTATGCCATCATGTAAATTATATTCAAACAACATAAAAAGAAGAATAATTGAGCTTCTCAAGGAGGGAAATACACAAAAGGAAGTAGCATAAATAATCGAGTGCAGTCAAAGTACCATTAGTGATCTAAAGAAGAAATACGACGAGACAGGAAGCGTTTCGAATCGTAAGAGTTCTGGTCGTCCTCGTGGAACTACTAAACGAGACGATAGAAAACTACGTAATATTCTAAAGAATATGAGAAGAGCCACTTCAAAACAATTAACTGTACAATGGATAACAAATGTCTCGGATCATACAGTTAGGAATCGATTAAACAATATAGTTTTCATATATCGAAAAGCTAAAACAAAATCCTTGCTTACAAAGGCACAGAGAAAGAAACGCTTGCAATAGTGTAAAGAATGTAGGAATTGGACATTAGACGTCTGGTCGAAAATAATATTCAGTGACGAGTCACGTGTATGCCCTGGAGTAGGAGATGATGCGGGAACATTTGTTTGGAGAAGAACAAATGAAAAGTTTAATGAAGATTGTTTAAACTATCAAGAAAAATTTCCACATTAATACATGATATGGAGCTGTATGTTAGCGAAAGTAGTGGGAAAATTGTGTATCCTTTATCACAATGTTAATTCAGAAACATACATTCATATCTTGGAACTTTTTTTAATCCGAAGCATAGAAAATATGTTTGGAGATTCTGCCGACTTTACCTTTCAAGACGACAATGCTAGCTGCCACCGCAGTAAAATAGTGAAGAATTATTTACTACAAAATAACATCAAGACAATACAATAGCCCGCGAATAGTCTCGACCTTAAAGCCACAAAGTAAAGATGAATTTCGACAGGCCATAAGACAGGCCAAATCAAGAAATTTCACTAATAGATTGCAGAAACTTAATCACATTAATGCTACGGCGTATTAAAGCTGTTATTCGAGCACAGAGTAATGTTACAAAATATTAATTACACCTTCGATTGGAAACTTTTTTCCGTGCAAGATTGTATTATTTTGTGGTTGATTATTACATTCCTGATCGATTTTAATAATACACAAAAAATTAATTGTTCACAACATTTTAATGTCCCCAAACACGACAGTTTTTCGTAAAATTTTGTATTAACCTGCTTGATCGGAAACTTTTTGCCACGAGTTGTATAAGTAAATAATGTAAGTTAACAATATAAGATTACACATTGTGAAGAAAAATTATAAGAAACATTGTAAGAAAAGCGGAACGCAGTCTAGAAAGCCTCTAGAAAGAAATTAGCACTAGACCAAGAAGTTATTAAACATTTTTAAACTCTGTACAGGAAGGAGGCTGTAGAAACTATAATAGCAGACATAGATAAAGGGAAGAAGACCTCCATCACCATCCTACAAGCAATGAGAATAGTGGACAAATCATGCAGGAATGTAATACAAGAAACAATTATCAGTTGCTTTAAAACATGTAGATTTTCCTTTGATACGGAAGAAAATTACAAACAACAATTCGCACTTCCTACGAGCAATAACTTGGAAGTCGAATGGGAATAAATTTCGTCTCACTATAACATCAGAAATGTAATCTTTCAGGATTTCGTACATTGTGATGATCAAGTTTCTACCATTAAATTATTGAATTTGTTGACCAAGATACATTAGATGGTGACGTAGTTGAAGAGGTTAATGAAGAAGAGTTTGTTCCATACGGGCAAACAGTAATAACTAAACAAGCCAGAGCAGCAGTCAATGTTCTATGCATTTTTGGCAAAAAATCTAAAGATATTGAGGAAAATGTATTCTCTGAATTAATCTCAATACATAATGCCATTGATCAGCAATCTATAAAGAGTGTAGCACGAACTAAAATTACAAACATTTTTCAATCATAACGATTATGATTATTTAATGAGAAGTATAATATCTACATATTACATATAATGTGTATATTTACAATAAGTAACACCTTTCAGAACTGAATTACTTTTCTTTGAGTCTTTATTTACGAAAATATTAATCTTTAAAGTAAAAGCTCTCTATCTCGAATCTTCGTTTACTAAACCTCTCTTACTCGAAATTTCTATAACTCAAAGGATTTAATGTTTCCCTTTGGGTTCGATAGTTCGATTGTATTACAAGTTGCAACAATTTATTCATCTCTTCAGTAATATAAGTTCATGTCTGTTAAAATTTCCCGGTCGGTTTTTGATGCTGTCAGCTGACAATTGTCAACTTGCAAAAGAACTAATTAACACGTTCAGCGCTAACGATCAACCACTAAAATTCCCTCAAAGTCAAAGCAACTTTTTCGCATCCGGAACATCCTAGTCAAATTCAGTTCGTTCGAACATATAACAATGAAAATGAATTTTCAAAATTGGTAAAAAATTAGTGTCACCCATATGTGATCATTAAGATAGTTAATAAATGTTTAAAACAAAAAATTAATTCGCTACAAACTGTGTTAAGTTCAACCACTGCTAAAGAATCAATTAAACTCTTTCAAAAAGCTTGATTAAAAGATTTCGTACCATTGAACAAGTTGCTATTTTAGCAACGTCTACACTTCTAGACGCTCAGTTTAAATGTCAACGTTTTAACAACCCACTAGCATTTTCGCAATTAAACAAATTAATGATAGAATTGTCGCTATAAATAAGGATATTTTAATGGAAAAGAAACAATCACAAACTCCACAAAAAAATAGAAGCAATTCGGATAGTTTACGGTCGTTATGCACATATATTGTTTGAAGCACTCGATTATTAAATACAGTAAAGATCCTGTTCTATCTGAGACACTATTTTCAATGGCTGGTAATATTTTTTTTTTCAGGAGGAGGGGAATGCTTTGCGCACGCCGCCCTAGGATGTTAGTGGGCGGGAGTGTGGGACTCCCTGGTGAAAAGGGTGCAATACCAGGAATACCCACTAAACCCCTCCTCAGGCGTCCGCCTTTACACAGAACACCCACCGCGGTGTCCCCTCTCGGGATTCCTGCACGGTGAGTGTCTGGATCGTGAGTCAGAACCGTTTAACTAGGGCCACGGTAAGCCTCTACACTAAACCAAAAACAAAAACGCCTAGCCTTGAGGCTCGGGCCTGAGCCTTCTAGAGTGGCTTCGCACGCTGCGGTGCCGTCTTTTCTCCTGCCTGTCAAGCTCCTCCCGTCGTTTCGCCACGTCCGTCACGTATGTGACGAAGATGTCCCTGGTCGCTTCGTCCTTGAGGACCGCCATCACGTTGCCAAGGTCCATGGTGATGCCCATGGCTCTCTCGGCGGCGTCCCTCTCAGCAGCGAAGTGCCCGCACTCGAGGAACGCGTGAACGGGGTCATCAGGCCCCCGCCCACATGCCAGGCAGAGGTCGCTACTCGAAAAGCCCATCCTCGACAGGTACTCCGCAAAGCATCCGTGTCCGGAGAGGAATTGAGTCAGGTGAAAACTGAGTATTTTAGGGCCCCACTGGACCCATTCGCTGATATTAGCGATCAAGCGATGGGTCCAGCGTCCGTGCCTTGCAGCATCCCATCTGACCTGCCACAGCCCGAGCGTGGTAAGTCTTTCCTCAGCCTTCACCCTCCTCACCTCCGACACGTAGCCAGCCGAGCCCCTGTCGAGGGTGGACAGCCTGCGGAAAATGTGGAGCCTTTCCTTCGCCACCAACACCAGGGGCGGCACGCCCGCCAAGACGCAAACGGCGTCGAGGGACACGGTCCTGTACGCCCTGGCTACACGAGCCAGGATCGCACGTTGGACCGCGTTGATGGCCTTGTCGTTGCCACACCTCGACGCCACGTGCGCCCAAGCAGGGGCCGCATAGAGGACCACCGACTCGACCACCCTATAGTAGAGGAGCCGAGCCCAGTAGCCCCCCCCCCCCGGATATTGGGGAGGATTCTGGCTAGCAGGCCCGCGTACTTTGCTGCTTTCTCGCAGCTCCGCCTGACATGTGCGCGGAAGCACTGATTCCCCTCGATCAGCAGTCCCAAGTAGCGCACACACCCGCTGCTTCGAAGGGACGCCGAACCGAGGGCCAAATGAAGGGCTTCGGGGGCCTTCCTGCTGGTCAGGTGCAGGACCTCGGTTTTCTCCTCCGCCAGCTCCAGATAATTATCACGAAACCACGCGTGGATGCGGGCGAGCGTTTGCTCGGCCAGCGCAACCACGCGTTCGGCACTACGCGCGCCGACGAGAAGGGCGACGTCGTCCGCAAACCCTAACACACTACAGTGCCTGGGAACAGGCATCTCAAGGAGACCATCGTATTGGGCGTTCCAGAGCCAGGGGCCGAGAACAGAGCCCTGAGGCACCCCGGCATGCACTGGAAAACGCTCAGGTCCGGTCGGGGTCGTCGCCTCCACCACGTGCCCGCTGAGATAGCTGCTCAGCACACGCAGCAGCGGAGCCGAGACCCCTTTCCCCGCCAAGGCGCCCAGAATACCGTCCCACGGTGTTAAAGGCATTCCTGACGTCCAATGCCACCATCACGCAATGCAACCCTGTACGCTTAGCAGCGTCCCATGTGTCGATGAGACGACGCATGGCATCTACCGTGCTTTTGCGCTTGACAAAGCCAAATTGGTTGCTTGCGAAGGCAACCCCAGACGCCAGGCGCTCCTTGAGACAATACTCGAACGCCTTGGAGAAGTTTGAGAGGAGGTCCAGGCTTCTTGGGGATCAGCACTAGCCGGCCCACCTTCCATGCCTCAGGGAAATATCCCAATGTGAGGCATGTGTTGAAAAGGTGGGCGATGTGGCTAAGTGCCTCTCTCCCAAGAGCCCAGACCACGCAGGACGCGACACCGTCGACGCCTGTCGCCTTCCTCTTGACCTTTTTGATGGCCGCCTCGACCTCACCCTCTGAAAATAGCTGACCTGAAGAGGCAGGGCACTCTAACAAAAAATCCTCAACTCGAGGGAAGGGAGCTCCGCTAGGAGGTTCCGTAACAAAAAGTTTGCGGACGACGCCCGCAACCTTGTCGGCTCCAAGGGATGCTGGCGGAGAGCGTCCCTTAATCCTGCCGCTGACCCACAGGTACGGCCGGCCCCAAACGTCCGCCTCGACGCTATCAGTAAACGTCCTCCACGCGGAGGTCTTGGCCCTTGCAATGGTGCGTGCAAGGTCCTTCTTGAGGACCCTGTATGTAGCGATCCTAGTTTCAAGAATGTTGACGTCGTGGCCACGTCTGGCCCTCTGCATGCCTCTCCGGGCTTTACAAACAAGTTTCCTGGCCTCCGAGATCTCGCTGTTCCACCACCACACAGGGCGCTTATCGCGCAGCCCGGGGTGGAGGAAACGGGACGACAACAATGTCTATGTACGCGTCTACGTCCTCAACAGTAGAAATGCTGAGAGGATTAGCTTCATGCGCATATCTAAAGTACAGGTCAAGAAAGCGTTTGATGTTAACACTCCGGCGCGGTGGACCACAATACGATCCCCGCCCGGCAGTGCACTCAGCAAACCTGTGAAGAATGTACCGATGATCGGAGGCAGTCTCAACGTCGAGAATACTGCTCTCCCTCAACCTAGCATAGGCGCCCCCGCCGCAAAACATAAAATCAATGAGGGAGCGCTGGCTCCCCCGCTCAAATGTAAAAACCCCGGCACTTCTGACCGGGACGAGGCCAACCCTGTTAATGAGCTCGAGGATGGCGCGCCCCCTTGCATCGGAGCAGACCGATCCCCAGGCCGGGGACTTCGCATTGAAGTCCCCGCCCACTGCAATCTGGCCCAGAGGAACTTGTCCAATTAGGGCCTCAAGATCGTAGAGAAGGGCGCCGAATTCGGTGAGCGAGATACTCGGGGAATAGTAGCAGCCAACGAGGGTGAGATCACCCACGCTGACCGCCACCGCCCCCCGCACGGCACCCATGGGCCTGACTCCCGCCCCCGCAGCGCCCCTCCCCGTGACCCTAATGGCCGCCTTTCCGGATTCGTCCCTGTGCCAGTCACCTGGAACGGTCCAGGGCTCCGACACGAGGACAACGTCAACCTCGAGCTCACGCACGGCCTGCTGGAGCAAGTCGTGGGCGAGACGACACCTATGCAGGTTGATTTAGAGAACGTTAAGACCCCCCAACCGGACTCCCTGAGAATTTGCCATATTGGCCATAACTGTGAAGTAGTTGGCTAAAGAGTAGTATTGGACTAAAAATAAACTGAAAATAAGAGTATTTACCGGAGATGGTATGTCGATGGTGAACTGAAAGTAAGAAGTATAAACAGGTAAATCCAGTAAGCTTCGTTGCACAGGAAACTGCACTTAACCGAAACTAATTTAAAACTTGAAAATTAACGAACGGTGTAACGAACGGTAAAGTGGGTAGAAAAAGGTACTAAAAGTAAGAGACTAAAAAAACTGTACAGACAGAAAGACGAGGAAACAAAAACTGACACGAGACGGTCGCGAAGGATTATCGCAGTCACTGTGTGACGTCAGTCAGTATTTTGACGGTGAGGGCCGTCCCCCTCCGCACGTCCCTGCGCCACGGTACTCGTCGAGCCAGTCGGCTCCGGTCGTGAAATTTCGCGTCGCTCGGCCGAGTCTGCGCAGCCGCCCGCGCGGCCCGTGCTGCGCGACCGCGTGGCAGCGACCTTGTGACGTAGCGGTCCGTCCCCCTCCGCGCGTCCCTGAATCGGCGTTCTCGTCGGGCCGAGCGTCGGCTCTTGTCGCCTCATGTCGCGACGGGCGGCCGAGTCTGCGCAATGGCCTGCGCAGTCCTCGCTGCGCGTTGAAGGCGCGTCTGCAGGCGCGGAGGACCCCCTCCCAGACGTTGCACCGCGCGGTGCAGGCAGCGGACAGCCACCCGCACGAGTGAGGACACCCCCAGAAATACAATCCGCCTGCCCCTGGCGAGAAACCGTCTCGACAGGTGTATTAAGCCCTGCAGGCGGGAGGACCCCCTTCGCGGCCGAAGGGGGAGAGGGCCGCGCACGCGGAGTTGCTTTAGGGCGCCGGTCGGCCGGAGGGGGCTTCCCCCCTCTGTTTCTGGCCTCCTCGAGGGCCTTGCGATAGGCAGGGCACCGAAGACCCCCGTCCCGGTGCCCGGCCTGATCGCATACAACACACCTCTCCCGCCCCTTGCATTCGCCAGCCCGGTGGTCATCGGCACCGCATTTGCGGCAGACCTTGGAACGGTCTGGCCCGTCACATCCGGCGGCCCGATGCCCGTAGCCCCGGCATCTGAAACACTGGAGTATTTCCTCGCGCTCAGATACCGCACAGCAACTCCAGCCCACGCGCAGGGGGCTAAGAGCGAGGATACGCGCCGCCACCGACGCGGGAGCCAGAATGGATGCATTCTGCCTCCCGGCGAATGCCGGACGGAGGGCGCGTATCTTGTAGCTGTCAGGCAGTACATCGGGCAGCCTGAGGTGAATGGCCGCCTTAATATCGTCGGCGGTCGCATCGCCTTCGATACGGCGAAGGTGTAAGGTGCGGAGAGGACCCCTCCCCACACCGACCGACGCCCTGAGCCCCTGAACTTTCTCATTGACCAGGGAGCTGAGCGCCCTGGCCCTGGTCTCATCGCCCCTGACCTCGATTAACATGTGGCCCTCCCGACTGGTCCTCACGTCGGAGACGCGGATCCCCGCGCCGTCGATGTCCACGCTGCCCTTGACAGCGCGCAACATCTGAGCGTACGTGAGACCCTCGCCCCGCACAAGGACCGTGTCGGAGGGGCGCTCAGGGGGGCGACGAACAAGTCCAGCCCGAACTCCCCAGATTTTTATCGAGATTCCAGATCCCGCAAAAATAGCCTCGAACATCTTGCGGTATGGCTCGACTGGTATGTCGGGGTGGAGAGCGATGGCAATGCACTTGCATGCCATCTTGCCTCCCAACTCCCGTAAGTGCATTAACGCCTTAAAAGCGTTTTCGGCGACAAAGCCGTCAGTCCCGGAACCCCTATCGGCCACGAAATAAACCCTCCTCTCGCGAATTCTGGGGGGTGCATCACGTCGCGGAATGGTTGTCCTGACTGTTAGAAAAGTGGACTCACCTGGCGACGGAGGGTCAGCCCTCAAGTCGGAGACGCCCGGAAACCGATCGATAATAAATTGCGCCGGTCCGGCACCCACCTCGAAGTCAGCTGGGACAAAACATGCCAAGTCGTCGTCCGGGCAGCAGGTAAGGGGGTTTCCTTCCACAATGCTGGTGCGCATGAGGGCACCGTCCGACCACTTGCAGTCTATAAGAACCCTCAACGAGGCCCAGTCCCTCGATCCATGGGTCCAGCCGAGCACCTCGTGTTCGTCAACCTCTTGGGGGTCGCTGGTTTGGGTACCGCAGGTCCTGCGATTAGGTACCAGGGTACCACTGACGTCCATCGCCTCGTGCACGTCGGTCTGCGTGCCAATCGTGGCACTCTTGGCGAAGGGGTCCGTACACGGAGTTGGAGGGCTCCGTGTTGTGGGCCGCGTGGTAGAGGAGGCGCGCTCCCTCCTCCGCATCGCCTTAGTGGTGTGTAGAACCTCATTTAGGCTCCTGATTATGGTGTTGATTAACCCCACTGCGCCTTCGTCGTGTTCCAGAGAGGCACCCAGCCTCTTCCTTAGAGCTCGAGTACCGGCGACCGCCTTCTTTACGTGTGTCTCAAAATTTGGCGGGGGGCTCGCATTCCCTCCCGCCGTGGATGCCTCGTCGGAGGTGCAGTCCGTGATCTCCTCTGGAGACGACCCGGCTGTCCTCTTTCGCTTGGTTTTCTTTTTGCCCCCGGCCCCCTTACCAGAGCCGAGGGTGGGAGAAGGAGGTAGAGGGGAGAGAAAGGAAGGAGGGAGAGGGGAGAAGAAGGGAGGAGAGGGAGGATTGGGAGCCGGAGAGGAGGCTGTAACAGCCGCCCTCCGGGAACTCAGGTCATCGGTCTCGCACGCGGAGTCGCGGGACCTCGTCGGCGGAGACCGCGCCAGACTTTTCCTGGACAGGAAGGGCGAACCCTCCTGCTCAATGTCGCGGCGATGGCTTCCTGTAGCCAACGCATCCAAATCGGTCAGGTTGCCTACCGATTTGGAGGGGTTGCGGGTGCCGGGAAACACCCTTAACTCGGCAGAGCCGAGAGATGCAGGCGGCACTGAAGTAACCTGCTTTTTGTTTTCTGCATTCATCATAAAAAAGAAGAATTATAAACACGAAAGGACAAAGACAATAGTGTAAGAAAGAGTGTAAATGTATAACGTGGTCAGGAGGATCGCCGAGAGAAAGGGTACCGACAGCCCGTCCTGGACCCCCCCCCCCCCCCCCGATGTCCGAGCGTCCCTACAATCCGGTGGCCTCGTCGGTTCCCCGGCGCACACGAACACGAGGGGGTCCCCTCAAGACTCCCGGTCATTCCCTCCCCCGACGATCACTGCACCGCACTCCCAGACAGCAACCCTTCGATCTCGGAGGCACATACATACTCCGGTGTACCTATTGACGAGGTACCCGGCCCATTCATATCCCGCCGGGACATTCCCGTTTATAGCTAGGCCCCCTTCACTCAAGAGTAAACCCGTTTATAGGGTTCCTCAATTCACACACTGGCTCCCCGGAAAAAGGGGAAAGCCTCTCATACACACACCCCGAGACAAAGGGCGCCCGGAAGCACGCGTAGAAGAGTGTGTGTAAAGGTAAGTATGAGTGGTTGTGCCCGTCGACAGCTACCACTATAGCTGCGTCATTCGGGAGCCTGAACCCCTTCGGCGAAAACAGCCGGTACCACGTGAAGGTGGGGAAGACTTGAACTGCAGAGGCTATGGCCAAAGGCCTTAGTTGCGCATGACAGTCCCTTATCCGGCCCAATGGCTGGTAATATAATAGTTAACGAACGCAACAAAATATCACCGAAAAATCTACAAAATTTGTTGTTTTTTAATGCTTTGTCGCTAAATAAATGGCTAATAAATAACGATAAAGATAACACTAAAATTCTACTTAATTCTTTCCTTTCCCTTGTTTCAGGTATAAATTATATATTTGCAAATTTAACGATTTCAATGTTTATATAATTTTGCGCTGAAAGCTACAAATTCAATTCATTGTATTGATTGTCCGGGATTCGATTTTTTGGTGAAACAATTCCGAGAATCGATATTTTTATGAAGATCGAATACCCCAAGCCACTTGGCTAGTGTACTTTGTTACATGTACTTTGTGACTTAGTACGAGTCAGCTCTATTGTACATGCTTATTTAGATTCACAGTGCGGAATGCGCACCAGAATGTAAGAAAAGATTGTATTCTTATTGTTCCGGCCGAATCGCGGACCGCGGGTCAACGCACGTTCGACTTTCGATGTACGCCGTCTCGCCGTTTTTGTCGAATAAACGGCGAGGCGGCGACACAATAACACGATCGACGTGCGTTGGCCCGACCGTCAAACGCTCGCCTCGGCCTAATGTATACATGCAGCGTTTTTGCCTTAGGAGGCAATGACCGGCCTTCGACACCTGACGATGCGTCACCTTGAGCATCGGCCAGGTGTCTATATATACTGCCGCAAATGTGATAACGGAGATTCTCCAAGATATCGATATAGCGAACAGTCAAGTTTAATTTAGCGCCCCTTGCGCCGATACGAAGCCGTGCTTCAGTTTTTATACTTCTGTCGTAGCCGTGCTACACTGCATACGCCAAACGGAGCCGTGCTCCAAAAGCTTGTAAACCAAAGGACTGTGGAGTCCAAATCAAATAAATCGCGTGTCGTCTCCTCCCGAATTCCGGCGCTTTAATTTTGTGCCGTGCGCAACACTTACCAATCTTGAATCAGCCAACGGCCATATCACGTTGCAATTAACCAAATTCGTATTAGTAAGGTCAGCAGATGTAGCATAAGCAAATCAATAAGGGAGCAGCGAGTGCTACCAACATTCTTAGTGCAAATAGAAGCCAATAGCGACCTAGCATCCTTAAAAGACATCAAATACATACTACATCATAAAATCAGATAGGAAAGGCTGAAAGGCCAAACAGTAAAACAATGCAAACGCTGTCAACGCTTTGACCACACAGCGGCAAATTGTAACTTAAAATATACATGTGTCAAGTGCAATCACGATCATGTCCCTGGGGAGTGCGCGTTGGGGAAATCCCCCACTGACCCCACCAGCTACGCCTTTGGGCAGGTGCTGCACGTAAAATCACTAGAGATTCTGACCCCACCAGCGTCACACCCCGCTACTGTATAAACTGCAATGCCTTTGGACATCCAGCTTCATACAGAGGCTGTCCAAAAGCAAAAGAATTCATTAAATATAGAATGAATCAAAAAACAAATTCTCAGAAAAAAGTTCCACCCAAGAAATTTAAGCACACCTGCACCCAACCGGAAAACTCCTACGCTGCCATGGTCTCAGCACAGCAAATAATCACACATCCACACGTCACGACACCCACACGTCACAGAACACAAACAATAGAGAGGATAGCTCAAAGATCAATTTCTTGTAATCCCGCACAATTAATTTGTAAAAAACACTCTCTGCCCTAAAAAACAAATTTGAATTGTTCAGTGCACAGCTAAATGACATAATTTCCATATTTAGCAATGTATCATAACCCTGGCAACAAAAACACAGACAACGTCAATTTAAAGATCATTTCTTTAAACACAAACTCTCTCATAAGTAACCTCAAAAGAATGGCACTTCTGCAACTAATAGAAGACAATATCTCTGACATTTTACTCCTGAACGAAACTCACCTCAAACCAAAGTACATGTTTTATTTAAAAGATTATCACATAATTAGAAACGACAGACTGACTGGCAAGGGCGGCGGTACTGCATTTGTAATAAAAAAAACACCATCAAATTCAAACCAGTAGTATTTAATAGACAGTTCACATCCATAGAAAGAACAGCTATAGAGATAGATCTAAACAACGGTAACGCCCTTCTGGTGGCTGCTATCTATACGAGAAAGAGGAAATTGACAATATTCATAAACGAACTTAATAATATATTCACCGATCTAAAGCTGGACTCACCAAATGCTTATTACATATTAGCAGGTGATTGGAATGCCAAACACACAGTTAAAACTACTTTACACAAAAACACCGTCATTCCCACGATACGAATCCTTTATCGATCTAATTTTAATAGACGCCAGAATAATCTTAAAAAGTTCATACTCAGACAAACTAAAAAGTATTACCTTGCCCAGCGACCACGAAGGCTGCCTGGCGCTCTTTGTAGTCTCCGAAGCACAGTTACCCCTCTTAGACATAAACACATTACCCAAAAATAATTATTCTAAACTTAATGTAGAAAGATTTCAAAAACAACTAGGTAAATTCCCAGCAGACATAAATCCAAACTGCAACTTACCCATAGAACAAATTAAGACACATCTAAACATCATCAACAATGAAATAAACAAAGCAGGTGATATTGCAACCCCAAAACATAAACCCACAAACAACACGGACAAATACATAAACCGTAAAATCAGAACCCTAGGACACAAGGAACAGAAACTCGTCCTACTATTACAAAAACTACGCAAACAACTTACCGTAAAATCGCACAGAGAGCACACGATACACAATATACAACAAGTGATAGTAGCTACCAGGAAGAAACTAAAAACAGAAATCGAGAAGCAAGTCAACTTGTATTGGCTGAATCGCGTTAAATCTATAGACTCGGAGAAACCGAATCAAAAGTACCTCGAAATTAACCGGATATTCAGAAATAAACAGGAACTCAAATACCCCAATTCAAAATAAAACAAGATCAAATAGACTTGTTAAACTGTGCAAACATAAACCCAGGTCTTCTCAAAAAAGATGATAATAATTTTCTCATCATACGTGAAAACATCCAAAAAGCCAACACCCTAGCAGCACTACGCCATGGCTAGCAAACAAAACTGAACACTTGAATTACCAGAGCTTCAGAAACCTGATCAATTCTGAATCAGAGAAATTAGCCGACGAAATAGTCAAGATTATTCCGAACACCGTAGACTTCTTCACCGAAACAAATTCGGCCTTAACCCCTTTACAACCAGACACTATGCCAACATACTTCACAAATTTTCCTGAAGTAAGAAACAAATTCAAAAAACTGAACAATAAAAAATCCGTTGGGAACGACCAAATTCCAAACTTTGTTTTAAAAAAGCTCCCCAATAATATCATACAGGCATCCACAATCCTATTTAACAACTTATTAAACCTCAGCACATTCCTGGAAGATTATCTATGCTAAGATTATCTCCATTGCTAAAAAAGGCAAAGATCCTTCTTCTCCAGACAGCTACCGTCCGATTAGTTTATTGCCGAACATAGGAAAGTCTACGAACGCATCATCAACGACAGGATTCTAGATATCTGCAATAGCAAAAACTTAATTCCCGAGAATCAATATCCACAATTCACGCGATTAACAAATTATCCTCCGACGTCAATCTTGTCCTGAATAGGTTCCTGCATAGGTGCCTGTTCAGTTGATCTCGAGAAAGCCTTTGATACAGTCTGGTTAGATGGATTGATTTACAAACTAAAACGCAAAGAATTTCCGCTGATCCTAATTAAATTAATAAAAAATATGATAAGAGGCAGATCTTTTAGAGTAAGTTTACCCAACAACACTCTTTCACGCCCATTTAAAACTTCTAGTGGCACCATAAATTCACCAATCCTATTTAATATATTCACGAGTGACGTCCTAAATTTATTTGGCCCGGAGTGAACAAAATGATTCATGATAGCTTACGTTGATGACCTGATAGTATACCACGCAGGGACAAACCCCCAAAAGGTGTAAGCAGTCCTCCCAAACGCAATCAATAGTATCTTTACTTATTACAAATCCTAGAAACTAAAAGTAAATACAGAAAAATGCGAAACCATATTATTCAGGTCAATCCTTAATGGAGCAATAGGTTATCAACTCAAAAACTGACACAAACTGGTGCCAAAATCCCACATAAAGAAACCGTCAAATATCTAGGCCTAGCTATAGATAGTAGATTCCTATTGAACAATCACCCACAAACACAGCTTCAAAAAGCGAGAAAAGCTTTCGGCGCGTGCGCAAGGCTATTCCACACCCGCACACTTAGCAGGAAAGCAAAATTAATCTGCTACCAACTTCTAATTAGGCCCATCATAACGTATGGCTGCGAGATATGGTACAATATCGCTGCCTTTATAATGGAAGAAATACGCATCTTCGAAAGACGATGCCTCAGAGCTTGCCTGGGATTATACAGATTAGCACACTCAAACTATACAAGACACATAAATAATGAAACCATATACAATAAAGTTAACATCAATAGAATCGATAATGTCATAATCAAAATAACACGAAACTATTTTGCCAATACAAAACTAAAATATTCCCTATAGCACACCCAGATGACAATTACATCCGAGAAACCCTCTCAACAGGTCTTATACCTCCCAAAGCATTCATTTACTTGGACAAATTAGGATACATACAGAATGAAAACGGAGTCCCCATACTGTACCATATCCCACGCCGCAGAGGAAATAAACGCATCGAATACATCCAACAGGAGCATGATCAAATTACACTTGAACTAGGGTACCGATACAGCGCAGCTATCTCGCATAAAGATCGCATCGAAACGGAAAGATTAGATTATAAGAAATACTGGTGGTTAGCCGATAGATTTAAGTCACTACAGTTACCTGCGGAGTGAGCAAGTACAATTGTTATTACTGTTATTGAACGGCCACTCCTAACACTGCCAAAGAATCATGTGCAATGGCGATTAATTGTAAATCATCACGACTATCTTGACGCGACAGTTCCTAAGAATCGAACTAGTTCATGAGTTATCTAATAAATCAACAACTTCATTTCATTTCACTTCATCCTCGCTCTCCCCCCATCCTCACCTTTACATCTATCCTATATGTAAATAAAATCATCGCAACTCCACCTCATTCTCATCTCATCCACCATCGTGTAAATAACATCACCACCCTACCTCATCATCATCTTATCATTCAAGCATTTCAGTATTTGGTATTTATACCAAATGGCTGGCGCCAGCCTGGCGTATGCCTTCAGAAAGAAATATAGAAAATTCGTGGGAAGATCCTCCGTACGTTACAAGTATTTAAAGGTTATGACACGAAAGGAAGGAACATGTTAGGAACATGTCGTTCTCACTGACACATCCGTAGTTCGTCGAAATAACGTGTAAACACAAGGGTCGAAATAATAGCATATTTACAAAATCCACATATAAATTTATTTTAGAAACACAGTTTATATTAAAAGTAGTAATTAGTATAACTGCCTTTATTCTCAATAACTTCAATTATTCGATTTGGTAATGATTTGCACAGTTTTTTTATTGTCTCTTGGAATAAATTGTCCCATTCTTTCACGATGGATTCTTTTAATTCGTGAATATTATTATATCGTCTTGTATTCTTGTATACGGCATGTGCTAATTCACCCTAACAATTCTTTATTATGTCTAAGTTGGGAGAGCGGGCAGGCCATGGCACAACTGCAATATTTTGATTCGTAAAATATACTTTTACAATTTTAGCTTGATGCACAGCAGCATTGTCATGCTGAAATATAAAATTTCCTTTTATAATCCTATCTGCATGTTTGTATAATTGTTTAGATGTTAAATCTATATACATTTTACTGTTCATTTTTCCATTAATGAACTTCATATCAATTTTGCCTCTGTAACCAATTCCGGCCCAAATCATTATTCCACCACCGTACATTTGTCGTCGTTGTTTCACAATTTCATTTTATTTACCGACGAAAAAAGATTTAATCTTGGGCCGATGAAACTTTATCCACAGCTTGAATTGCATTCACATTCAATGATGCATTATTTGACAGAGCTATGGGATCTTGCCGCAATGGAATATTATTCAGTGTCTGAAGACAGGCATCTGTGTTTTTGTAAAATTTGGCTAAGTGGCACTCCTCCTTGCATAGGAAACAGATAAGCCTATCCGTAGATAGATAAATCCAGTAATTGGTGTTGTCATAGTTAGTCTGCAGAACTTCAGGTATGTTTTCAATATCTTCTGAGTGAATAAAACATTGCCTACGGAAGCTTAATATGTGGGAGTATCCAGGGTCATTTATACCTGCCCCAATAAAATTGATCTGGGATGACAGTCGGATACTGTGGTTAGTAAGTTCTTCCTGTATAATATCATGCGGAATAAAAGGACATATTTCCAAACTATGTTATTCAATAAATATTAGGTTAGTGCATATGAAATATCGGATTTTCTTAACATGTGAACGTTTGTTTCCCTGTTTCCGTTATGCTTTTGTTTTTGACATAGTCTCGTTTATAGTCGTTATTGTGCATTGCCAAAGTCACATTTCAACAAAGAAGATTTTCCCAAAAGTGTTCCATTTTGTTATTTGTTTTGAAATTCGTAAGGATATGAATTCAACCGGTATTCGTGTGTGTGTGTGTGTAATTTTTTTATATGAGTATAAACTTGGTAATAATGCTGCAAAAACTGCACGCAATAGAATACTGTTAACAATCGAAAAGTGCAGCGTTCGTTTGAAAATTTTCGATCTTGTGATTTTTCCCTACAAAATGAACAGGAAGACCCACAACGTCTGTGAATCCACGAAAAATTTTAATAACAGTTTGGTGGAATGTGACTGGAGTAATTCACTACTAGTACTAGATAGTACTATACAAAGTACTATCAGTAGATTGATGAAATGCATGAAAAATTGAAAATTATACGCCCATAATTTGTTAATCGGCATGGCCCAATACTTCTCCACGACAACGCTCGGCCCCATACGTCGTACAAAACAGTTGCGAAATTAAGTGAATTAAAATATGAAATTTTGCACTACCCAGCTTATTCGCCGGATCTTATTTCTTTCGGGGAACCATGTTTAACGCAATTAACGCTAGGTCCTTTCTATTATATTACACAATTCTTTCTGCTTCTTTTGTATTTGAAACTGTGGTTAAAAGTAATGACACAGCAAAATAATCGACGAAATATTGATTTTTCCGAGTATTAAAGGTAAGACCATTCCCCGAGAATAATATTGGTTTGGCAGGAAAGTAATTTCGGTATTTTAATATGAAATGAAACTCAATTTTTTCTGTATAAGAATTGATCTTTAATCGGTTAAATATTTTCCATTCCGTTCGATGACCATTTTCGTCTGTCATCTTTCTGGTAACTTCATGATTCCGCATTCATAAAACTTCTCGTCTTTATCAGTATAAAACTCAATCAAGTGCGATTTGGGGTTATCGTTCTTATTGAAATTTCGATATAAGTGATAATCCGATGGTGCAAGATCGGGGCTATATGGAGGTTGCGACATCACTACCAAACCAAGCTCCAATAATTTTGTACGTGTTGCTAAAGATGTGTGAGACCTCGCATTGTCGTCGTGGAACACGATTCCTTTGCGATTTGCCAATTCTGGCCTTTTCACTTTGATTGTCTCCTGCAATTTCATAAGTTTGTTGGTAGTAAACATCTGAGTTGATCGTTTGGTTGCTTGGAAGCAGCTCAAAATACACAACACCTTTATAATCCCATCAAATTGACAGCATGATCTTTTTCTGATGCAATTCAGCTTTCGACATGGTTTGTACTGGTTCATCACGTTTGAACCATGAACTATTTGGATTAATATTATTCTAAATGATCCATTTTTCATCACCAGTGATAATTCGTAGCAAAAAGGGTCGATTGCCTTAAGTTTAAAATGCATATCGCAAATATTGATTCGTTGCGTTAAGTGAATTTTGTTCAATTCATACAAAATCAAAATATGGAGCTTTTTAACAAGTCCAAGACATCTTATGTGATATTCAATTGTTGTGTGCGATACATTTAATCTTTATGCAATTTCCCGTACAGTTATATAACGATTCAATTCAATTATGTCTTTGATTTTATCATCATAACCTTCAGAAGATAGATCACAACGTTGGTCATCTCAAGTGAAAAATCTTCAGAACAAAATTTTTTGAACCAATTCTGACACGTGCGTTCTGTTAAGCAATCGACGCCATAAACTTCGCATATCTCTTTGTGAGCCTTGCCATTCTTGCCTTTGTGAAAATAAAAAAGTATAATAAAATGTATCGAAAATGTTCATTTTTACACTCCATGTTAAAATTGACTGCAAACTGTTAATTGTAAACAAAACTACACGAAATTTGTTTCTATAGTAACCTAAAAATGTCAATTACCAAATCTGAAAACAAAAATATTATAACCTTAACAGAGGAATGACGAGAGAGAGAGAGAGAGAGAGAGAGAGAGAGAGAGAGAGAGAGATAGAAAGAGAGATACAAACATAACACTATCTACTGGTGAAAACCGAAAGTACTTTCTTACGAACTCAATACATAGAGTGGGCCACAAAAGTGTTCGAACACCTTTCAAAACGCAATAACTTTTGAAAACTAGACTAAGTTACTTGAATTTTTTTCAGATGATAGCGGAACTAGTCTACCAGACGATGACCAAAATGCTTTTTTTAAAGTTTGCTATTAATTGGAATGACAAAAAAATATAAAAAAACTCGTTTTTTAACTCTTTTATTTGAGCCTATGACAAAAATTAAAAAAAATTCCTCTCGTAGATCTCAGTAACTTATATGCGTGCTGAAAATTTTATCAAAATCGGTTAATCCAGAGTCGAGCTACACGCGTTGAAAGATTTAAGAAACTGTAGATTTCTTCCAGTTTTTGGTCATAGTCGTGATAAAACTGCGATTTTTGCCATCTTTAATTCGTTATAACTCATAACATCGTCAACTAATTCGATCATCCTCACGAACAATTACAACAATGAAAACAACAACAATGATTTCAACAACGGCGACAACCACGACAACAATAACGACTATGATCTCGACAACGGCAACGACACGCAGGAATTCACTCAGTCACAGGCTACCCTCACCAATCTCTCCCTTCGTTACTTCCTTCTCTTCCTTTCATTATCTTACCATTCTCTCTCTTGCACATACTCTGTCTCACTCATTCTCCCTCTCTCTCGCACGCGCGCGCGAGCTTAGGTGATGTGAGGCGGGCAAAGTTCGAAACCCAGTTCCGCTGATTGGCTCGGCCGCTTAGTGGCCTAGCAGTGAGCTCATCTCTCATTGGTCAGTGTTTATCGTTAATAACTCGTAAACAAAAGCGCTGATTGCTTTTTCGCTAAGGAAAAAGTTATTTCAAATGACCCCAGGAACCTTCCATTTCCGGATTACGAAACATTTTTGGGACACCCTGTATTGCAAGCAGTGTTCTGAATATATTAGATTGTTTCGTAAATTCGTACATGCGGCATTCCACGTGACATCGGACACCCTTTGGATTACTGTTTCAGACGTTGGTCAAGTTTCACATGATTTGATAACTCGTTAAATCGGCTAGTATACTACTTCATAAAAAACATGTAGCATTAAATGCTTCCTCATTACTGTGAATCACACTTTGCGACGAAAAGAAACAGACAAAATTCAGTAGCATATCAGAGATGGGCGTTTCTTTGGAAATGATTTCGCGAAAGAAATAAAATATGACGAGGTACACCGTATACTATGCCATATCTTCGAAACATTCGTTTACGGTGAGAATGGTAGAAAGAAACTTTGTCTTGTAGCGTAATTCTTAGATAATGCTCTCGTCCTCCAATACGGTTCGGGGAAAGACTAACTTGTGGCACCCTCAAGTTCACGTGGAGATTGTTTTCTCATTTTCGTTGGTCCAACGAGAAAAATCAAGCTGTCGGAGAAATGACTATGACGCGAGAAGAGACAATGCAGATAGGAACACGTATACGCGAGCAGGCGGAGCCGGCTCACAACATCGATATTCTTACGAAGTACCGAAGTCTAAATGATAAACAGTAATAACACATTTGTTTTCGAAACGCATTCGGATTTTTTTAACGCCACCGTATATAAACGACGTTTTTTACCTTGCTACCGCTTCCCTCTCATCTAAAGTAAATGTGAAATTGACCAGGAAGCAAGAAAAATGACGTTGTGTTCTTGCCTGTGGAATGAGCGCGGCCAATCTTTTCGAAGGTATATATATGTTACAGTGAAACACACCGAAATCTGGAGAATGTCGACTTTCACCGGTGAATGTCAACATTCACATAGTCGCTTGGTGTATGTCCGAAATATTTGCTAAATACCCTTATTTCTGACTTACACCGGTAAATGTTGACATTTACCATGCACTAATGGTGAATGTTGAACATGTTGGAGATTTATATTTTCTTCTCCGTAATTCAGTCGCTATAAAACGCCACAAGGGTGACGTAACTTTTTCGCCTCTCTTTCTGAAAGAAATGACCAAGAATTTAAAACACACGGTACATTCTACATGAGAAAAGAAAATAATAGTAATAAAAAAATTACTTACTTATGTGATTCAAATCTTATTTATTGCAACAACTTAAACTATTATGACACTTTGAATTGCACAAGAGTCCCTTGCTTTTACAACTGCATTTATTTGTGGAACACTTCCTTTTGCAATGACAGCGTCTATAGCCTTGCCCCCGCTTTTCGAATTCGCTACAGCTGCTTCTCTCAGCGACATTTCTTGAAAAGAAATCTCATCTATGGAAAGTAACTTTTCTTTACAAATTACGAACTGATTACTTGTGTAAAGCTGCTTGAGGGTACCATTTTTATTTGCCAGTTTATAGAAGTCGGAATCTTCTATTCCAACAACAACCGCTAACACATTTCGGTTATCTGTATGACCACGGTCGACATCAGGGACTTGTATTCGTACATTATCACCAATTTGAGCAGGAGGAAATTGTTTTTGTGAGGCTCGTAACATTTTTGTTGCTTGCAGTAGAAGATTTTCTTTCGCGGCCGCTCTTTTTGTAGAAATCAACTTGTGTTTTTCAGTCAGAATTTGATGTGAAGACGTTGAGGTTGTAGGTCCTCTTCAATATTTTTCTTTGGAATATGGTTTTCGGTATGACCACCACTCAAATTTTTTTTATAAGCATTACCAGTTTCTTCAAGTTGTTCTTCGGTTTCAGAAGTATTGGCAGTTTCTTCGAGTTGTTCTTCAATTTCAATATTTGCGATTTGTTCGCCAGGCAAAAAACACGATGCTATGCCTCTTTTTGCTTCAACGCCAAACATGGCTTCATAAGGACTTCGGCGTATTCCTTCGTGGTATGTAGTGTTCTTGACCATTTATTTGTATCGTTATCGTTCATCCATGCAGTTAGCATATTCTGTATATCCTGACTGGCCCTTTCAACTGAGCCTTGTGTTTGACTGTGACGAGGCTTTCCATGAACTATTTTAACATCTTTCCACACAGCGCATATTTCGGATATGACTTGATTACTAAATTCTTTGCCATTATCTGATTGCAATACTGCTGGTGCACCAAATGTTAAAAATATTGAAAGAACGTGATGCGCTACTTCTTCAGCTTTTTTAGTTTTCAAAGGTCGTAGCTGGACAAACTTAGTTAAATGATCTTGATACACCATTATGAACTTATATTCGCCACTTCTGTTTGACTGCAGATCTATCAGATCAACTTGACATCTTGAGTTTAATTCAGAACTAACCATTGGCTTCACAACAATACCTTTCTTAGGTTCATTTGACACTGTTTACATAAATTTAAATACAACATTACAACTTCATATGTAATATTTTTGTATTTAACTTGCAACTCTTTAAGCATACGTATTCTTCCTCCGTGGCCTATTCTGGTGTGAGTTTCATATAGTATACTGTACAATTCTTCATTGGTAACATAATACTGTATGTTCGTTTCCCCTGGTTTTAATGGTACAATTAACTTCTCTTCATCATTAATTTTTAAAACATCAAAACGTTTTAATCGTCTGTAATGGTGTGTTGCATTCAATTTTAGCAGAAACCACTTCAGAAAGTATTTTAGAATACTTTTCTTGAGAAAAATAAAAACAATTGTCTTCTCGTTTACCCGCAATTAATGCATTTAACTTTTCAAGAAAAAGATCACGATTTACTGCAGTATCCATTTAGTATAAATTAGGGTATCGGAAAAAAATTAAGAAAACGTTGCTCGCGTTATCAAAGCTTGCATAAGACTGACAAAGCTGATTGACTCCGAGCAGAACAAAGGATTTGGCGGGAGAGAGCCAGTTACTTGTTTTTTGACTCTTCTGTTTTGGACCTCCACCAGAGCATATCTGCGATTGTCGACACACACCGGAGAGGGTCCGAATGTACAACAATGTAATGAAATATTCGATCTTTCACCGACGTATTTGGTATCTGTTGACATTCACCGGTGAAAGTCGACATTCTCCAATTTCGGTCATTCACGGTAACATATACATACATATTGTTGCGAATTACTGCACTTCTCCCGCGTCGCGGCATTTTATTTACAATAGAGTACATAAACTATAAAACAACTAAATTCAACTATGTTAGAGATCTTTGAATTAGATGGTGTTGATCGCTCGACGGTCCGATCCCGACTCTTCGATTGTCCGTTGATAAAACACCTCCGTGGCAACCCCTCTCTTCTATGTTTCTTTAAGGAGTTGCTCACAACAGGGCAGTTTCACATTACAGCGACTTGATTTGGACAAGTCGCCGTAACATTGCCCTCCTCGCCGAATGTGCGGCCGTCCCGGCCGCGGCAAATTTCACTTGTCTTGACCAACGACAATCGAACCGTTAATCCTGCCAGCTTCAGTCCTATAACCTTGAACTATCGTTCCATCGGACAACTGACAGGTAACCTCCACCGCAAGTACTTCTGTCTGAAAAGTAGGTAAACAAGGAAAGAATGTAATTAGTTACCCAGGTGGCCTTTTCCAGACAGTTTACGTCCTGACATTTGTCCTCCGTCTCAAGGGAAAATCACCAAAAAACCTTGAGCAGAGCGTCAGTACTTCTACGACGCGTACAGCTCTAAACTCTGTCGCTCACCCTTCCCCTTAATTCTTCGTTTTGAGGCTTGAGCGTTTCTTTCTTGTAGAAGTTTTGAGAACTTCTTACTTGTAGACTTCCCGGGAGTTCCCTGCTCTGATCAATCACCAAAACTCTTCCCCAGATGCACCTCCAATCACCACAGGATACTACCTTCAGTAATATGGGATCCGGTGCATCTCTTTTTGTGGACCAGTCAGGAAAGGGTGTACCCTCCCGAGAACACGTCCTCACTCCCCAATGGGAGGACGTAATCTTCCAGAGGATACAACTTCCTTCCCCCATCGAACCGTTTCTTCCACAAATGGAAAGAGCTCAGCGTGTCAGTACACAGATCGCTCCCTCGTCTTCTGCGAAGAAACGTCCTCTTCTTGGTTGAGAGACAGTCAAAGGCTTCTGTGTACAGCGTCGTAGCGAGCCAAGCGGTTAACGTGTACGATCTTCGGTTTCGACTTCGGAGAACGAGTTACACGATAAGTAATGTCGTTCAGGCGATCCTGTACCACATAAGGACCTTCCCACGCGGACTGCAACTTGGGATATTTTCCTTTCGTCCTTCGTGGTTGGAACAGCTATACTTTCTCGCCTCTAGCAAACGTAATTGAATTAGCGTAAACATCATACCAAGATTTCATTTTGTCTCCGCTAATTCTCAGTCTCTGGCGAATAAATTCATGAATTTTAGCCAGTCTGATAAGCGTTTGCTGAACAAACTCGTCCTCCTCATATCTTGATTCAGGCTGGAGTCCTCTCTGAAGATCCATTGGAAGTCGAAGCTCTCTACCAGTGAGAATCATCGATGGAGTGTTCTTCATTGTCTCGTGTCTGCTTGAGCGATAGGATAGTAAAAATAACGGTATCCAGTCGTCCCAATCCCGTTGATGATCCGCTACAAACATTGACAAATACTGCAGCAGAGTCCGAATCAACCTCTCCACGAGCCCATCAGATTGTGGATGCAAAGGAGTAGTGCAAGTCTTCTTAATACCAAGCAGCACCATCAACCGCTTGAAGTCCGCCGACACAAAATTTCTCCCCTGATCCGAATCAAGTTACAACGGTACGCCATGACGACTTACAACTTCTGTAAGAAGGGCCTTCGCAACCTCCGGACCATTCCTTGCGAAACAAGTATTACATCGACGACACCAGTCTTCCACATCCTTGCGATTATCAGGCCAGTAAAATTTTCGACGTACCCTGTCCAGAGTTTTGAGTATCATATGAGTATCATATGAGAGTATCATGACAATCTGTCATCACCGAGCTTACCATTTCTCTTGGAACCATCAGTAACCACTTGTTACTTTTTCCATCAGGGGATTCCCACTTACGAAACAGTAGATCCTCGTACACTTCCAAGGAATCCCAGATTGATACGAGATATTTAATTCTCGTATTCCTGTCCGAAATCTCCTGCCAATCGGGCCTGCTACCCTCTTTTTTTCTTGACAGGATGAAACCAATTTCTTCATCCTCCTCCTGTTTTCTCCTCCACTATTCAAAATCAAAAGTTTCGCAGAGTGTCCGCAGAACTACGTCTCTATTTTCTTCCGTCTTCTCCTCCAGGCGCTTGCATCGCGCACAATCCAGCGATTCGCAAGGCCTGCGAGAAAGACCGTCCGCGTTCTGATGGAGTCTTCCTTCCCGGTGTTTCACCTCAAAGTCATATCCCTGAATCCGCTCGATTCAACGTGCTACCTGTCCTTCCGGATTCTTGAAAGACAGCAACCAACGTAAAGCAGCGTGATCGATCCTCAGAAGGAATCTATGCCCATAAAGGTAATGATGAAAATGTTCAATAGATTTCACTATCGCTAACAGTTCCTTCCGAGTAACGCAATAATTCTTCTCAGCTTTTCCTAGCGTCTTGGAGAAGTAGGCGATTACTCTCTCCCGACCTTGCCGAACTTGAGAAAGAACTGCTCCAATTGCAAAATTTGAGGCATCCGTGTCCAAAATGAATTCTGTATTAACCGACGGATAAGAAAGAATGGGAGACTCCATCAATTTCCTTTTTAATTTCTCGAACGAATGTTCCGTTTCTTCCGTCCACACGAAAATTTTCTCGTTCTCGATCAAACGATGTAAGGGCTTCGCAATATCGGCGAAATTTTTAACAAACTTCCGATAATAAGTGCAAAATCCCAGGAAACTCTTCAACTCTGTTTTATTCTTCGGCACCGGCCAATTCTTTACTGCATCCAATTTTTCAGGATCAGTTTGTACACCCATCTCGGATACTACGTGTCCAAGATATTTCACTTCTTTGCAGAAGAAATTACACTTCTTCGGGCTCATCAGCAAGCAAGCTTTCCTTAGGCGAGCAAGTACCTTCTGCAGACGTTGTACTTCCTCTTCAAAACTTCTACCGAAAATTATGATGTCGTCGAGGTATACCAAACAAATCTACCAGTTTAACCCTCTTAAGACGTTGTCCATTAGACGTTTAAAGGTAGCTGGTGCGTTACGAAGACCAAATGGCATGACTTTGAACTGCCATAATCCAGTACCCACACAAAAGGCAGTCTTTTCCTTATTTACAGGATCCATGGATATCTGCCAATATCCACTTTGTAAGTCGATCGTCGAAAACCAACAGGAGCCATCCAAAGCGTCCAACGTATCTTCTATCCTTGGAAGGGGGTACGAATCTTTCTTGGTGATATTGTTCAGACGCCTGTAATCCACGCAAAATCTGATGGACCCGTCCTTCTTCTTGACCAATACCACGGGTGAAGACCAGGGGCTTTGAGACTTTTCTATGACTCCTTGTCGTTCCATTTTCGACAATAATTCATCTACTTCTGAACGTCGATGAAGTGGTAATCGTCGGGGTGCCTGTTTTATGGGAAGACTGTCACCGGTATCTATCTTGTGACATACTACGTCACATTTTCCCACCTCTTCGGAATCTTTCGCAAAAACATCTGCAAATTCCGTCAATAACTCAGCAAAAGTTTTCTTTTGCTCTGCGGACAGGTTTATAGAACATCTCTGATGAAGATCCTGAAGATGATCCGGTACTAATGTATTCCTGTTTTTCTTTATCTCCTTCGTAGCCGAATCTTCTCCATACTTCAGCAACGGCAATTGCATTCCTTTCAAATGAAGAACCTCGTTTGTAAAGTCCAGTTGACAGGCATGCTTTTTAAGAAATTCGATTCCCAAAATACATTCTTCCATCATACTGACGAAGAAGAACTCTTCTTCGGTCTCGACTTCTCCAATAGAAACAGGTAGATGCTTTTTACCAAAAATCGGTAATCTCTGACCGGAGACTGAAAAAACCTTCACTCCTGTCATGCTCGCCGAACTATTCTGCCTTGTAGCATAAGTTTCCCGTAGAAGGTTAACCGATGAGCCTGTGTCCAAGATGATTTTCCTTTTCTTCGCTCTGTGGCGGCGACAAGCCGGCGCCACGTCTCCGCCATGTGTTTAGTTTTAAGGCGTAAGAATGTTTGGACGAATGGGCCGGGCTGCATGCTGTGCGTTAGCGTCGAGCGAATGTCTAGACGATTGGTTTGAGTGTCGCGTAGAATGAATGCGTCTAGCCAGGACAGAGTGAAAGCGAACCGTGAGAATGAGAAAGAATGATCTGGATGGGATGCATCGGTGAGCGAATGGTTAGTTCAGTAAGAACCCTCATCGGGAACGGTACGCGAGCGTCGCGAGTTTAGTTCCGATTGTAAATAAAGATAGTCTAATTGTAACCGGGTTCAATTCTCTTTTCCCGTCGCCGATCCCACCTCCTCAGCTCCAACGATGCCTTCGACGAAGAAAATCCCTCGCTGAATAGGTTCCAAACGCAGCACGACAGGGGGAAAAACGGAAGATGAAGTCGGACTATCCCCCATTATTCCGACTTCTTGAAGTTTCCCTGCGAAGTGTCCTTCCTTGTTTTCTTTAAACAATCCCGTTGGAGGTGGCCCTTCTTTCCACAGCTCCAGCAATGCGGCAACTCCCGTTGATGTCCAACCACTCGTTCAGAATGCCGTTCAGCCGCACGTTCCAGCATTCCCTCGGAAGTAAAGGGACGTTTTAAATTCCGTTCACACGTTTGTGTTTCTTGAGAGCTTAATTTATTGAGAGCTTCCATCTCCAGAGCTTTGGTCACCGTAGCTCTAAGAGATGTAAAACTTTCATATTTCAACATTCTCTTCATCTCTTCATTGGCCAACGCCGTCACAAACTGAGAGGCGGCCAAACGATCCCGAACATCCATTGGACATTCTGAGAAAGCGCATTGCGCCAGCCTCTCAATCTCCGTGGCCAATGCAGAAATTGACTCCCCTTGCCGCTGTTTATAATTTTGAAATAGAACGTAATTTAGCTTCGAAAAGTTTTTTCGACCAAACCGAAACTCGATTGCCGAAACTATTTCTTGGAAGTCGAAATACAGTACTCCTTGAGCCGGATCATCCAACGAAGCAATTAAAGCCGCAGCTTTCTTTGTTTCGTCCCAGCAGTACATTCGCGATCATTTCAAATTGAATTCGGTACTCATCCCATGACGTGGAACCGTCATATCGTATCGGCTTCACGGTGTATCCTAATCCAGATACGAAGCGTGTAGATTCACGACACGCAGGCAACGATGGCACCGACTGTGAAGCAAATACAGGAACACTCGGAGCAATTAGGCACACTTGCGTTATATACACTATTAACATTATTTACAACAGTGTCCGCACTATTTACATGCGCCTCCGAGTGTTCCACAGACGAGAATGCCGCAGAATTTAAGACAGAATTTCGCAATGAATCCGATAGCACCTGGCATTGGTTCTCGATCCTTGCTATCCTCTCTTCCATGCGAGCCTCTCGTTCGGACGCAGCAGCCTGTTCCCGTTCCTCGCGCTGAAGCCTGTTCGCTTCCAGTCGCGCCTCGAACTGCCTCTGCTGCTCCTGCAGTTGCTCGCATAATTCTTGTCGGAGGTTTGCAAACAGGATCTCCAATGCCGGCGTGACATTTCCGATCGATTCTTCGATCTCGGACGAGCCCCCAATGTTGCGAATTACTGCACTTCTCCCGCGTCGCGGCATTTTATTTACAATAGAGAACACCAACTATAATACAACTAAATTAAATTATGTTAGAGATCTTTGAATTAGATGGTGTTGATCGCTCGACGGTCCGATCCCGACTCTTCGATTGTCCGTTGATAAAACACCTCCGTGGCAACCCCTCTCTTCTATGTTTCTTTAAGGAGTTGCTCACAACAGGGCAGTTTCACATTACAGCGACTTGATTTGGACAAGTCGCCGTAACATTGTACGTAAAGTGTTCGTACACTTCCTAAAACGACGTGGGTTTACCAACATACTTTTTGGAAATTGCAATCGTTTCTTAAGATTAGTTTCACTTATGAACGATTTACGTTTTGCGGATACGCATGAGAATTATTTCGATGTAATGTACGACGAATCGTTTGAGCATGCACATCAATTCCATTGATTTCTCATAATTCTTTTGCAATACTTGTTGCACTTGTAATAGGTTCCGCTTTTATTTTTGTTAAAATAAAATTTCTTTCTTTAGTTCCTAATTTCTTGGTTCTTCCCGTACACAGCTTATTAACGATACATCCTTCTTCTTTGTATTTTCTTACAATGTATTGTATTATGGAATGTGATTTCCCAGCCATGCTTGCAATTTCCCTTAACGATTTTTATTTCTTAAATAAATCAATGATCATTTCCCGCTCTTCAATAGTCGTTTCTCTTCATTTTTCATTGCGACTCATATTTGCGAACTAATTTTATAATTGAACTTATTGCACTCCTTGATAATCGGTTATTAAGGTATCCTACGGTTAATATTTAGTATTCAGATGTTTCAGTTTGTCATTTGTTTCAATAATAGAGCATTTACGCAATTTATCCCGCAACTATTCGTAGATTTTTATAACTTAATATTTCAACCATATAATAAATATGTTCTATTTACTCAAAGAAAAAAGGTTTATGTTTATTTACTCCTATACAGTTTTAATGACTAAGAAATGTCCTTTAATTGTAAAAACACATTCTGAAATAAGGTTATGTAAATACTAATAAAATTGAATTGAACAAATTTGATTCTGCTGTACGAACACTTTTGTGTGCTACTGTAAATCATCGAATAACATTTGCCAGATCGAACAATCGCGTTGGCGAACATCGTGTAGAGTCCAGTCAAAGACCCAGCGACTGACCAACGACATAGAATGTAAGTAGATGGAGAATCACGCACGAATGGAAATTCAAACTTTTACATTCTTTGCAAACTTTACAATATTCCGTCATAAATAAGAGGTTGAAAACAGTTATGATGTATCGGTTTAGATTCGTGAAAGAATTATGGAGAACCGAAAATGTCTCATTCAAAGTTTTGAATTGATTCTTTACAATCAATATTATATAGCTTTCATAACTGTTATTTTTTAGTTCCGTGTGATACTCGGATAAGATAAATGTGTCAATTACTATGCTCATTAAAGTGACGGCCGGAGTTCTCGACAGATCAAAGATTTTTCTTACCTATATCGCACTTGTTGAAACATTGAAGATATATGTTGATGATTTATAAAAATATAAATACGAATTTTATCTTGATTTATTTTACCAAAATATAAGAAACAGTTTTCGATCGAGTTACTGTGTCCTTTAAAAATGAAAAGTTAATTACTGTGTGATAGTTACTGAGCCTTTTCTAGTTATTATGTATCAATTTCTGCACAGTCATCTAGTTACTGTGCGTCGATTTCTGTGCACTAATATAATTACTGTGATTAGCTCTAGGTAAATACTGAACTTCGAAAATTGTACGGCCTGTTGGTATCATAATTTATTATACATGTTTGAGTATACATAATCATGTGTAGCGTATTCATATTTTACGAATCAAAAAAGTAACGTTAAATGTAACACGTAGTTTGCCATAAGAGGGCTCACTAATCAACGCACGCATAAAACAAATACATTAATCCAGTTACAGTGCACAGTAATAGAAACAAGACGAAAATTGTTTGAATTACTGAATTATTTTAAATGAAGAAATATATTTAGGCAGTCGATTATTTATTGTTTTTCTATAATTTGGTCGAGTTTTATATATATTATAGTTTATTTTCTTGTTTTGGTATGTGTGATTTCTGTATCTTTTTCATTTTTATTTTCAACGTGATTTGTAAGTCTTTCAATAAAATCACGGAAAAAACTCATTATTATTAGAAATTTAAAAAGATAGTGTCTGTATTTTATAGATCTTAAGAAGTTAATCTTTCTTTTCATTTATTGAGTCTATTTTGAATTTGTTTTCAAGATTCTTTCCCAACAAATATGCGATATATATATTTTCTGACAATTTTCTGAGAAATATATCTTGCTCAATTAATGCATAAATGAAATATTTCTAAAGTGTGACATGCAGCATTTTTCCTTGCAGTCACAGATCTACGCGCGGAATCGGGATTATTAGGGGCCAAGAACCGAATGGTGCAGCCCTTAGCAACGCTAGGTGCGCGTAGGGTTTGTGCGCCGTACCGAGCTCCGAGTTACGGCAGAGGGGATGCGTCACTTCTGGTCGAGGGATCGAGCCGCTGAAAACGAGGATTATTGTCTCGTGGGACATAGTGTCGAGTAGTTGATGGATATTAGTAATTGGTAATTAGTAACAGTGAGTATTTGATACCATGTTAGTTCATACGGCGACGCAGAAGATAGTTGTTTGAAACCATAGGGTAGCTTTCGATATAATAAAGAGTAGTGCTGGCAACACGTGACAGCGACCGGTCCTGAAGATACATCAGGACTAGTATACGGACCAGGGGCTGTATTCATAGTTGGAAATTTCTGGTCAGTTTTTTGGTATGTCTCATTGTCAGTACGAATTCTTTCGTTTACATTTCTGAGGCTCGGTAACTTTCTCTCGGCTGGAACAATTATTCGGTGCGATAGGCATTTGGTGTCTCGAGAGAGCTCGCGAATCGGAAAGCACGTGTCTTCTACGTCGGTAATCGACACGAGCAACCGGTTCTCGACGATATTGCATCGTGGCCAAATTTCGAGTTGAATATCACCATGCCACGAGCTTACGGGCTATTCTCGATTCTCTTGATGTTATTAATAATACTATTATAAATCGCATAGAACAATGAGAATCGATTTTGATCGATCGTTCAATTCTAAGGGGGCTGCGAAATTCGGGCCACGATCGATTTCGACGAGTGCAAATCCTCGTAGGGGCTTGAAACGCGAGAACGACCGGTCAACCGTTGTATAATGACCTGGCGAAGCAGCGATCCGTGGCTAAAATTATTTTAGCGTTGTACATTGGTCGATTTGACTCGAAAAGACGGTTAGAGTCGAATTTTGAAAAAATTTGCAATATATATAATATTATATATAATATACTATATATATATATATAATATATTATATATATTATATATAATATATATAATATATTATATATATTATATATAATATAATATAATATTGTTACGGCGACTTGTCCAAATCAAGTCGCTGTAATGTGAAACTGCCCTGTGGTGAGCAACTCCTTAAAGAAAAATAGAAGAGAGGGGTTGCCACGGAGGTGTTTTATCAACGGACAATCGAAAAGTCGGGATTGGACCGTCGAGCGATCAACACCATCTAATTCAAAGATCTCTAACATAATTTAATTTAGTTGTATTATAGTTCGTGTTCTCTATTGTAAATAAAATGCCGCGACACGGGAGAAGTGTAGTAATTCGTAACATTGGGGGCTCGTCCGGGATCGAAGAATCGATCGGAAATGTCACGTCGGCATTGGAGATCCTGTTTGCAAACCTCCAACAAGAATTATGCGAGCAACTGGAGGAGCAGCAGAGGCAGTTCGAGGCGCGACTGGAAGCGGACAGGCTTCAGCGCGAGGAACGGGAACAGGCTGCTGCGTCCGAACGAGAGGCTCGCATGGAAGAGAGGATAGCAAGGATCGAGAACCAATGCCAGGTGCTATCGGATTCATTGCGAAATTCTATCTTAAATTCTGCGGCATTCTCGTCTGTGGAACACTCGGAGGCGCGTGTAAATAGTGCGGACACTGTTGTAAATAATGTTAATAGTGTATATAACGCAAGTGTGCCTAATTGCTCCGAGTGTTCCTGTATTTGCTTCACAGTCGGTGCCATCGTTGCCTGCGTGTCGTGAATCTACACGCTTCGTATCTGGATTAGGATACACCGTGAAGCCGATACGATATGACGGTTCCACGTCATGGGATGAGTACCGAATTCAATTTGAAATGATCGCGAATGTACTGCTGGGACGAAACAAAGAAAGCTGCGGCTTTAATTGCTTCGTTGGATGATCCGGCTCAAGGAGTACTGTATTTCGACTTCCAAGAAATAGTTTCGGCAATCGAGTTTCGGTTTGGTCGAAAAAACTTTTCGAAGCTAAATTACGTTCTATTTCAAAATTATAAACAGCGGCAAGGGGAGTCAATTTCTGCATTGGCCACGGAGATTGAGAGGCTGGCGCAATGCGCTTTCTCAGAATGTCCAATGGATGTTCGGGATCGTTTGGCCGCCTCTCAGTTTGTGACGGCGTTGGCCAATGAAGAGATGAAGAGAATGTTGAAATATGAAAGTTTTACATCTCTTAGAGCTACGGTGACCAAAGCTCTGGAGATGGAAGCTCTCAATAAATTAAGCTCTCAAGAAACACAAACGTGTGAACGGAATTTAAAACGTCCCTTTACTTCCGAGGGAATGCTGGAACGTGCGGCTGAACGGCATTCTGAACGAGTGGTTGGACATCAACGGGAGTTGCCGCATTGCTGGAGCTGTGGAAAGAAGGGCCACCTCCAACGGGATTGTTTAAAGAAAACAAGGAAGGACACTTCGCAGGGAAACTTCAAGAAGTCGGAATAATGGGGGATAGTCCGACTTCATCTTCCGTTTTTCCCCCTGTCGTGCTGCGTTTGGAACCTATTCAGCGAGGGATTTTCTTCGTCGAAGGCATCGTTGGAGCTGAGGAGGTGGGATCGGCGACGGGAAAAGAGAATTGAACCCGGTTACAATTAGACTATCTTTATTTACAATCGGAACTAAACTCGCGACGCTCGCGTACCGTTCCCGATGAGGGTTCTTACTGAACTAACCATTCGCTCACCGATGCATCCCATCCAGATCATTCTTTCTCATTCTCACGGTTCGCTTTCACTCTGTCCTGGCTAGACGCATTCATTCTACGCGACACTCAAACCAATCGTCTAGACATTCGCTCGACGCTAACGCACAGCATGCAGCCCGGCCCATTCGTCCAAACATTCTTACGCCTTAAAACTAAACACATGGCGGAGACGTGGCGCCGGCTTGTCGCCGCCACAGAGCGAAGAAAAGGAAAATCATCTTGGACACAGGCTCATCGGTTAACCTTCTACGGGAAACTTATGCTACAAGGCAGAATAGTTCGGCGAGCATGACAGGAGTGAAGGTTTTTTCAGTCTCCGGTCAGAGATTACCGATTTTTGGTAAAAAGCATCTACCTGTTTCTATTGGAGAAATTGAGACCGAAGAAGAGTTCTTCTTCGTCAGTATGATGGAAGAATGCATTTTGGGAATCGAATTTCTTAAAAAGCATGCCAGTCAACTGGACTTTACAAACGAGGTTCTTCATTTGAAAGGAATGCAAGTGCCGTTGCTGAAGTATGGAGAAGATTCGGCTACGAAGGAGATAAAGAAAAACAGGAATACATTAGTACCGGATCATCTTCAGGATCTTCATCAGAGATGTTCTATAGACCTGTCCGCAGAGCAAAAGAAAACTTTTGCCGAGTTATTGACGGAATTTGCAGATGTTTTTGCGAAAGATTCCGAAGAGGTGGGAAAATGTGACGTAGTATGTCACAAGATAGATACCGGTGATAGTCTTCCCATAAAACAGGCACCCCGACGATTACCACTTCATCGACGTTCAGAAGTAGATGAATTATTGTCGAAAATGGAACGACAAGGAGTCATAGAAAAGTCTCAAAGCCTCTGGTCTTCACCCGTTGTATTGGTCAAGAAGAAGGACGGGTCCATCAGATTTTGCGTGGATTACAGGCGTCTGAACAATATCACCAAGAAAGATTCGTACCCCCTTCCAAGGATAGATGATACGCTGGACGCTTTGTATGGCTCCTGTTGGTTCTCGACGATCGACTTACAAAGTGGATATTGGCAGATATCCATGGATCCTGTACATAAGGAAAAGACTGCCTTTTGTGTGGGTACTGGATTATGGCAGTTCAATGTCATGCCATTTGGTATTTGTAACGCACCAGCTACCTTTGAACGTCTAATGGACAACATCTTAAGAGGGTTAAACTGGAAGACTTGTTTGTTATACCTCGACGACATCATAATTTTCGGTAGAAGTTCTGAAGAGGAAGTACAACGTCTGCGGAAGGTACTTGCTCGCCTAAGGGAAGCTTGCTTGCTGATGAGCCCGAAGAAGTGTAATTTCTTCTGCAAAGAAGTGAAATATCTTGGACACGTAGTATTCGAGATGGATGTACAAACTGATCCTGAAAAATTGGATGCAGTAAAGAATTGGCCGGTGCCGAAGAAGAAGACCGAGTTGAAGAGTTTCCTGGGTCTTTGCACTTATTATCGGAAGTTTGTTAAAAATTTCGCCGATATTGCGAAGCCCTTACATCGTTTGACCGAGAACGAGAAAATCTTCGTGTGGATGGAAGAAGCGGAACATTCGTTCGAGGATTTAAAAAGGAAATTGATGGAGTCTCCCATTCTTTCTTATCCGTCGGTTAATACAGAATTCATTTTGGACACGGATGCCTCAAATTTTGCAATTGGAGCAGTTCTTTCTCAAGTTCGGCAAGGTCGGGAGAGAGTAATCGCCTACTTCTCCAAGACGCTAGGAAAAGCTGAGAAGAATTATTGCGTTACTCGGAAGGAACTGTTAGCGATAGTGAAATCTATTGAACATTTTCATCATTACCTTTATGGGCATAGATTCCTTCTGAGGATCGATCACGCTGCTTTACGTTGGTTGCTGTCTTTCAAGAATCCGGAAGGACAGGTAGCACGTTGAATCGAGCGGATTCAGGGATATGACTTTGAGGTGAAACACCGGGAAGGAAGACTCCATCAGAACGCGGACGGTCTTTCTCGCAGGCCTTGCGAATCGCTGGATTGTGCGCGATGCAAGCGCCTGGAGGAGAAGACGGAAGAAAATAGAGACGTAGTTCTGCGGACACTCTGCGAAACTTTTGATTTTGAATAGTGGAGGAGAAAACAGGAGGAGGATGAAGAAATTGGTTTCATCCTGTCAAGAAAAAAAGAGGGTAGCAGGCCCGATTGGCAGGAGATTTCGGACAGGAATACGAGAATTAAATATCTCGTATCAATCTGGGATTCCTTGGAAGTGTACGAGGATCTACTGTTTCGTAAGTGGGAATCCCCTGATGGAAAAAGTAACAAGTGGTTACTGATGGTTCCAAGAGAAATGGTAAGCTCGGTGATGGCAGATTGTCATGATACACCGGCGGGTGGCCATTTCGGAGTGAACAAAACTCTGGACAGGGTACGTCGAAAATTTTACTGGCCTGATAATCGCAAGGATGTGAAAGACTGGTGTCGTCGATGTAATACTTGTGTCGCAAGGAAAGGTCCGAGAGAGAGGGGACATGGACCTCTCAAGATTTATAATGTCGGGGCACCGTTTGAAAGGGTAGCGCACGACATTGTGGGACCGTTTCCGAAGTCTGCGGCTGGTAACAAGTATGCGCTGGTCGTTGTGGATTATTTTACGAAATGGCCGGAGGTAGTTCCGTTGCCGGACCAGCGCGCGACGACTGTTGCGAAGGCCCTTCTTACAGAAGTTGTAAGTCGTCATGGGGTACCGTTGGAACTTCATTCGGATGAGGGGGGAAATTTTGAGTCGGCGGTCTTCAAGCGGTTGATGGTGCTGCTTGGTATTAAGAAGACTCGCACTACTCCTTTGCATCCACAATCTGATGGGCTCGTGGAGAGGTTGATTCGGACTCTGCTGCAGTATTTGTCAATGTTTGTAGCGGATCATCAACGGGATTGGGACGACTGGATACCGTTATTTTTACTATCCTATCGCTCAAGCAGACACGAGACAATGAAGAACACTCCATCGATGATTCTCACTGGTAGAGAGCTTCGACTTCCAATGGATCTTCAGAGAGGACTCCCGCCTGAATCAAGATATGAGGAGGACGAGTTTGTTCAGCAAACGCGTATCAGACTGGCTAAAATTCATGAATTTATTCGCCAGAGACTGAGAATTAGCGGACACAAAATGAAATCTTGGTATGATGTTTACGCTAATTCAATTACGTTTGCTACAGGCGAGAAAGTATGGCTGTTCCAACCACGAAGGACGAAAGGAAAATGTCCCAAGTTGCAGTCCGCGTGGGAAGGTCCATATGTGGTACAGGACCGCCTGAACGACATTATTTATCGTGTAACTCGTTCTCCGAAGTCGAAACCGAAGATCGTACACGTTAACCGCTTGGCTCGCTACGACGCTGTACACAGAAGCCTTTGACTGTCCCTCACCCAAGAAGAGGACGTTTCTTCGCAGAAGACGAGGGAGTGATCTGTGTACTGACACGCTGAGCTCTTTCCATTTGTGGAAGAAACGGTTCGATGGGGGAAGGAAGTTGTATCCTCTGGAAGATTACGTCTTCCCATTGGGGAGTGGGGACGTGTTCTCAGGAGGGTACACACTTTCCTGACTGGTCCACAAAATGAGATGCAGCGGATCCCATATTACTGCAGGTAGTATCCTGTGGTGATTGGAGGTGCATCCGGGGAAGAGTTTTGGTGATTGATCAGGGCAGGGAACTCCCGGGAAGTCTGCAAGTGAGAAGTTCTCAAAACTTCATCAAGAAAGAAACGCTCAAGCCTCAAAACGAAGAATTAAGAGGAAGGGTGAGCGATAGAGATTAGAGCTGTACGCGTCGTAGAAGTACTGACATTCTGCTCAAGGTTTTTTTGGTGGTTTTCCCTTGAGACGGAGGACAAATGTCAGGACGTAAACTATCTGGAAAAGGTCACCTGGGTAACTAATTACATTCTTTCCTTGTTTACCTACTTTTCAGACAGAAGTACTTGCGGTGGAGGTTACCTGTCAGTTGTCCGATGGAACGATAGTTCGAGGTTATAGGACTGAAGCTGGCAGGATTAACGTTTCGATTGTCGTTGGTCAACACAAGTGAAATTTGCCGCGGCCGGGACGGCCGCTCATTCGGCGAGGAGGGCAATGTTACGGCGACTTGTCCGAATCAAGTCGCTATAATGTGAAACTGCCCTGTTGTGAGCAACTCCTTAAAGAAAAATAGAAGAGAGGGGTTGCCACGGAGGTGTTTTATCAACGGACAATCGAAGAGTCGGAATCGGACCGTCGAGCGATCAACACCATCTAATTCAAAGATCTCTAACATAATTTAATTTAGTTGTATTATAGTTCGTGTTCTCTATTGTAAATAAAATGCCGCGACGCAGGAGAAGTGTAGTAATTCGTAACAATATATATAATGAATACTGAGCAATTTCTAAACATATTAACAGAGTATGCTATCATTTCGACCTTGGTATGGAACAGTTTTTCGTTGTTGTTTACAAACATTTGGGACATTCTAGTTTATATCCAGCGAGCCGCATATTTTGAGTACATAATATTTTGATATTATATGTCATGGACGAAAAATTTTACATGCGTCATTGAGAAATTAAAGATAGCACACCTGAGCTATCTTTTTGACGAGGAGTATCCTACAAGGTAAAAAGGATCTGTTTTAGCTTTTAAGATGAAGTTCTTTTTTAAAACCATGTATTTTTTTACTTTTTTGTGGAAAATCACGAACGTCAGTTTTTGGTTGTTTGAAAGTGTAATCACAGTGTTGCTAGAACTAGAAAACTAGAAAAAAGTTATATACTTAATTGTCGGTACTGGCACTTAAATTTGGATTTTCAAAATAATTCAGATTTTACTTCTTATCAGAATAATGACTTTACCTACTTTCCAAGTAGGAATGCCTCAGTTTTGTGTGATCGGTTATATTCCGGTTATGTTTCTCGCTTTTTTTCAAAGGTATCATGTACTAATATCTTTTCTTGTATACCTTTTAATCTTTTCATCGACACTTGAAAAATCTCACATAGGATTGTACGACAAATTTCAATTTTAGTTCCTTCAATAAATAGTTCATATTTCCACGTATTATTACGATAGATCTTAGGATTTGCCGTTATTTTGCGGTAAAGTTTTTTTCTCTTTTTCCATACATCGTGCTAAATAGCTGTCCTGTAATTCTTTGCTTTGTTCATTATAAAAAAAATTAAATAGATCCGCCTGTTGAACAGAGGATAACTTGCAGAAACATTTTTTCTGACAACAAGAGTCAATTGATGCGAATTTCTTCTTTCTTACTATAATTCCACTGCTTCTAATATATTCTTCATCATTCGTTCTTTCGTATAACTATTATTACAGCATATTTTTCTGCCTTTTCTTACGTTCAACTTCATTTCACTTTTTTCAGTTCACAAAATATTAACTCAAAAATTACTTACTCATAATTTAATACGTTGCAGTACACTACTTTCGCTGTAATTCTACAACTAACATTCTACCGAACAACTAACAGTGAGCAAATACTGTAATACGATAATTTCATCGTCGCGGACTGGAACAAAAACTGGGCGTGTGAACAGTTGGTTAGAAACAGTTGGTTAGTTAGAAACGATTTACCGAAAAGATCTATGGGCCCTTTTTCCAGAAAGGTCCTCAATTATAACGGCGTACGTAATAAGCGCAGGTAAAATGGATCGAATATCCGAAAGATAGGCTGATCGGATGCGTCTCAGGTGGGTCCGACTAGTGCGTTATAATATCATCTATTTGTAGATATACGTGGAAAATGAGTACACAACAAAATATGATACTAGTTTTAACGTAATGTATGAAGAAATTAAATAAATCGTTCGAATCATTTGTTATTTATACAAAAAAACGAGATTTTTCGTGGACAAAATGATAAGACACTTTGAATATGAAATAACAAAAACATTAAAATGAAATAAAATAATATAGTTTGTTTATAAGTGTCATAAGTTTTAGTACCACTTCAGTACCACTTCAATTATTCTTCTTGGTAAACTTCTATACCGATCCTTTATACGCTTTTGATTCAAGCTTTTCCAAACTTCTAAAATTGTAGATTTAAATTCTGACACTATTATACCGCATTCTACCTTCATATGATGTTTGGCTGAGATTTCGCCAAATATTCTCGATAATGCTTAGGTCAGGAGACCTTGCTGACTAATTTAAAACCTTTACAATTTTTGTTTCAAAATAATTGTTTACTATGCGAGCGATATGCACAGCTGCATTATCTTGCTGAAATATATATTTTGTTTCTGCAATTCTGCGAGCCTAAGTCTCTATCTGTTCCTTGATTAAATTTAACACTAGGTTTACGGGCGTTTCTTCTATGTGCAAGCACCCGTCAATTTGACGGGTGAACAAAAATACACATTTTAAAAAGTAATACGCATAAGTTAGAAGTCTTTTTTTTAAATTACCACGGAAATGTTAACAATAATATTAACGGTATACGGCAATCATTTATTGAGCACATTTTTTACAAACATACTAATTTTGGTTGCGCATTTTCCACACACGATCTTTTTACAATACATACAACAATTATTGCTTCTATTTTTCTTGCAGTAGCTAATTTGGCAACTTTTTCGTATTTCTGATATTGAAAGTGACTGAAATTAAGCGTCTGGACTTTGGCAAATATTCTCCTTGTCTTTGTAACGAGCCGAGGGCCAGGCAGGTTTTCGTGGTCGGAGGCTGAATGCGATTGGGATTTTTATAAGGGAGATGCGTAGACCAACCAATGCTTATTCCGGCACGGGTGGCTACCTAGAGATCAGGATAGGATGCGTAGACCAGCCAATGCTTATTCCAGCGCGGGTGGCTACCTAGAGATCGGGATAGGATTTGGGGAAATTGGAGTTAGGATGCCTCATAAGTTTTTGCAAGAAAAATTGAAGATATACCTTGAGCGGTAAAGGTATATCTTCGTGGGTTAATACCAACTACTGCTTCGAAGTAGGAAGTGGAAATAATTGACTTTTGTAACTAAAATAAACTGGTAAAAGCTAGTATATTACAAGTTTTGGTTTTATTACAAATGTATGTGAATAAGTGTTTCACGGACTCTATAGCGCTCTCAGTTTGTCGCACTGAATCGGCGGGGGCTTCTGATCTGATATCTACTACCTACTAGATTGTTTTGCTCGATGGAGCATTAAGACTCGATCTCGCTAGAGTTTCCACGTCGACGAATGACTCAAAACTAGCCTGCCTTTTGGTCGCGTTTGAGCCCTTTTAGGCGCGTTTTAGGCTCCTAATCCATGACCCAAATTTTCTTTGGGAAATGATAGTGGGGGTGTTCCTATGTGGTCCGATTCTAGAACGTTCGTCGTCGTACCCCATTAACTCTTTCGATACGAGCGCTTTTTCCGTCGTGACACTCTCGCTGTACGAGGTGCCCCGCCGAAAACGCGCACATAGCATATGGTCAGTCTTCCTTTGTGTGAAGACTTTCCTAACCTTATATATGATCTGTGCTTAATAAAACAATGCTTTTTTTCAAGTGTCGTTTGTAACATTAATATTAAGAGATAGTTATATAAAATTCTATCAATTATATAAGTAAAATTTATAAAAATTATATACAGATTATATGATTATATACAAGATTATAAACAAAATTTTAAACACATCAAAAATTACTGTTTACATATTATTAGTTAATATATGATTAGACACAAGACAGCTAGTAATTTAATTAGTTGTGATATATTTTAAAACATGGATCCACACATAATTCAACATTGCAGTCTTTGCATTCATATCGTGAATCAGATCGTTCGTCGTTTTTACTGCAAACTCCGCACCGACGACTCCTGTTCTTTCCTTTTGAGGTATATAATGATGGGAAGTGTCTCTCTGTTAGTCGCATTGGTTGATCAGTTTTCCTTCTTCGATTATTTATATAATTATTATGATATTTATCAATCATTAATTTTATTAAGTGCAATTGAAATTGCGCCATGGATATGTTTTCGTTTCTTTTATGCTTATAAAGACAGTACACGTTCCATACAAAAATGTCAATTAGATGAAAAAAAATTTCCGGTACCATTTTAACGTTTTTCGAGTTGAACTTTGGTACTAATTTTTTTTTTTTTTTTTTTTTTGTTTAACGTGGGGGAAATCTGCTGGTCAGACACCCCCGTCCCGCCCGAAGGGCGGGGCGGGGGTAGTGCGGGTTTTGACCCGCTAAAACCCCCACGGCGGCCTAGGGCGCTGGCGAGTAGCGGGGGAGCCACGGGAACTCTTACAGAACACAACCGCGGCTCCCCCTCGCCTGGCCGGCCACCAGGATGGAATGGCGGTGGCCGGCCGCGTCCCGGGGGGGAGATTTATACTCCCCCCATGAATCATCTTGCTTCGGCGGTGCGGGGGACCGCACCCCACACCGCCTCGTCACTCCCACTATGGGGAGGACAGCTTCAGTTGGGGGGGGGGATGGCGGGCGGCGGGCAATTAAACCAGTAATCTGGTACACCCGCCGCCCGCCTATTCTCATCTGCTCGGGGAGGGGGGCTCTAGGCGTGGGCGCACACGCCGCACCCCCCGCTCACGGCGACCCCGCTCGGCAGCCTCCTTCTGCAGCATCACCTCTTCGCAAAAGGCGATGGCTGCCGCCCATTTTCTCGGGCTCTCCAGCATGGCCCCAACTAAGCTGGAGAGAGCGAGGTCGCGTCCAACTTCCCGTCTTAGGACTCGGCGCAGCACTGAAAAGGCGGGGCATACCTCCAGTGTATGCTGCGCCGAGTCCTCCTCCGCGCCACAGTGGTGGCACACCGTCGTCGCTTCCCGACCGATGCGACACAGGTACACACCGAAGCAGCAATGCCCGGTGAACACCTGCGTCGCACGGTAGGTGAGCCTGCCAAACCGCCTCTCCCGCCACGAGGTGAAGTGTGGCAGGAGAGCCCCAGGGACGCGCTCGCCGGCATGGGAACAAAGCTCCGCATGCCATCTGGCGAGCGCCAGTCCCCGAGCCTGGAGCTCGAAGCACTGGACCGCCTCCTGCTCCGGCGGGTCCCCCCGAGCCCGGCCAGCGATGCATATGCGCCTATAAACATAGGCGCGCATCGCCACCTGCAGCTCGAAGGGAATTTCTCCCGCCAGAGCAAGCGCCGCCACGGTAGACGCGGTGCGGTAACCCCGTATGAGGCGAAGGGCCATTTGCCTCTGAAGCCGGCGCAACAACAAAGTGATGCGCCGGCTTGCCCTCGCGGACGGCGCCCAGATCGGGGCGCCGTACAAGGCCATGGACCGCACCACGCCTAAGTATAGGCGACGCACCATGTTATCCGGTCCCCCGAGATTGGGCAACAGGCGGCCGAGCGAGGCCGCCGCCCTCTCAACCCGGGGGACGAGGCGGCCGAAATGCGCCCCGAATCTCCAGTGGCTGTCGAGGATCAGTCCGAGATACTTGATCTCGGACTTCACCTCGACGCAGGCTCCTCCAACCCAGATCCACGATCCGGCCGGTGGCCGCGACCGAGGCCGTCCAAACCAGACGGCCTCGGCCTTCTCCGGGGCCACCTTCAGCCCCAGATCGCGGATCTTCGCGACGACGGCTGCCACCGCAACCTCCGCTCGTCGGATGGTCCTCTCGAAGGTGTCCCCGACGATGACCACCAACGTGTCGTCCGCATAGCAGACAAGGGTGGCACCGTCGGGCAGGGAGGCCTTCTCCAGGACCGCGTTATATCCCAGGTCCCACAGGAGTGGTCCCAACACGGACCCCTGTGGGACCCCGCAGTCCACTTCCCTCCGTATCGTCCCGTACCGGCCCGGGTATTCCACCCACCTGTCCCGCAGGTAGGCCCCAATCACCTGCCTCAGATAGGGAGGCACCTGGTGTTCAACCAGGGCCTCCCTAATGGCGGACCAGGGCAGGGTGTTGAACGCATTGACGATGTCGATCGACACCGCCAAGCACACCCCGCCCCGTGCCACGGCATTGTCCGAGAGGGACTTTAGACGGTCGATTGCGTCGACCGTCGATCGCCCCTCCCGGAAGCCGAACTGGCAGTCCGCCAGATCGGGGCCAACGCGGGACAGGTGCCTGGCGAGGCGGGCAGCAATGATCTTCTCAAAGATCTTGCCCACCTCGTCCAGGAGGCAAATGGGCCGGTACGCGGAGGGAGAATCCGCAGGCCTCCCATCCTTCCTTAAGAGGACCATCCGACTTCCCCTCCAGAGGTCCGGGAACACCCCGGACCTCAGGAGCCCGGAGAAGAGGCTTCTGAGCCTCCCGCCCAGGACGCTCATGGCAAGCAACCAGACCCGGCCGGGGATACCGTCCGGCCCCGGGGCAGTATTCTTGCCCCGAAGCCATTTGACTACCCCGGCCATTTCCTCCGGCGCGACCTCCAGATCCGGGGACCACTCATGTCCCTCTAGCTGAGGGACGGGCCGGGACGCCTCCCCGCTGACGGGGAATAGCGCGTCCACGACCCGTCCGAGCATCCCCGGATCCAGGCTTTCCGTCAGAGGGGGCGCCCAGGGACGTAAACGTCCCATCGCCATTTTGTATGGGCGTCCCCACGGATCTCGGTTCAGAGACCCGAGAAAGTCGCGCCAGGCCTGGCTCTTCGCCTGCCTGATGGCCAGCTGCAGGGCGACCACCTTCTCCCTGTATCGCCCATACAGCTGGATAGCCAGCTCCACGTCGGAACGTCGTCGTCGACGGGCGCGGGCGTACTGGCGTCGCGCGCGGACGCACTCTGTGCGTAAATCCGCTATCGCGCGCGACCACCAGTACACCGCCTTCCTCGGGAAGACCCTGGCCCGGGGCATGGCGACGTCGCAAATCGACGTCATTGCGCCCCGGAACCAATGGGCCTCCCTTGTCCCGTCGACTGGCCCGGCCGGTGTTGCCGGCCAGGCCACGACGTGGGCTGCCGCCATCAGAGTGTCCTGGTCGAGGCGCTTCAGCGCCCACCGTGGCTGAGGCGATCCCTCATCAGCAGGGCGACGTCGGGGCGTCGATGGGGCGGCGGAGAGGCCGAGAACGATGTATCTGTGGTCGGACAGCGTCTCGACCTCCTCCGACACCCTCCACCCCGTAATACGGCGCACGGCCGGGGGCGTTGCCCATGACAGGTCAACGATGGACCCCCCGTTATACCGCACGCACGTATGGACCGAGCCCGTGTTTAGAAGACAGAGCCCGAGTCCCGCCGCCCAATCAAGCACCTCCCGGCCCCTCGGGTCCGTCTTGGGGGAACCCCAAGCTGAAGACTTGGCGTTGAAGTCCCCGAGGACCAGCACCGGACGTGGCTGGCAGCGGGAGACGCATCTCCCCACCACGTCCAGAAACTGTTCAAACTCCACGAGGGACCACCTCGGAGGTGCGTAGATCGCCACAACCACGGTGCCGCCCCAGTCAACGGCCAGGTATCCCCGGCCGCGCTCGATAACGGAGCACGCCGGGGACCCCGGCCGACCTGCCCATATTATAACGGCGGAGCCGTCCAAGTCCCCCATCCAATGTGGATGGTCGGGGACCCGGTACGGCTCCGCCGCTACGGCCAACCCGGCACCCCACTCGGCCAGGAATTGCACGAAAAGATCTTGTGCCCTGACCGAGTGGTTCAGGTTGGCCTGAATAATAGGGCCAGTAGGCCCCATTACTCTGGCGCCTCAATCTCCATCGCCGCCGCGGGAGCGGTGGCGTCTGGGGTTTTATCAGCCCCAACCGCCCCCACGGGCGCGACGGTGGCATCCTTGGGTGCCGGATCTTTTGAATTAGTAGCTGCCACGGCGGCTGCCGCCTTGGCCGTCGTGGTTCTCCTCCCTCTGCCGCGTCTCGCGCTGGCAGGGCACGCCCGGCTGCCGAGGCGGTGGCCGGCCGGCTTGCCAGCACCCGCGCAAAGCGGGCACTTTGGCTGTTCAGTGCAGCCAGCCACCTTGTGGTCCTGACTGCCGCACCCAAAACAGCAGCCGAACCGATCCTCGGCCGCAGTGCACCGCTGCCTTGTGTGGCCTAAGCCAAAGCAGCGGTAGCACTGCAAGGGGCGGGCGCTGAGGGCCTCCACCGTCGCCTGGGTCCAGCCCACTGTCAGCTTGCCAGCGACCGCAACTTTGCGCGCGGCCGCAGCAGGGCACTGGACCCAGAGGGTGCCCAAACCAGAGGGGGAAGACCGGATTTCGCCGGTCCTCACATCCCCCCGGTCGCACCCTCCCACATGGGCGACAGCTGCGGCGACCTCCACCGGCGTGGTCGAGTCGACCAGGCCGCGCACCCTAAGGTCGGCCTTTTTTATTGGGCGCGCGACCTTCACGCCGGTCCCTGCCAGCGCGTCAGCCATCTTAGAGGCCAGGGCAGTGGCCTTGGCTGCTCCATCGGCTCCGTTGACCTCCAAAATTATTGCCCCCGTCACCGCTCTCCTGGGCTTCAGCGAGGCGATGCCAATTTCTGCCAGGTCTATTTTGGACCTGGCAGTGGCCATCGCCTCGGCGTAACTCATCGCCCCGCCGGCCGGTACCGTTAAAGTAACGGCAGCCGTGCGGGGCGGACGCGGCGGCAGGGGAGCCCTTTTGGGAGCAGCCGGTGCCACCCGCCTCACCGCCTTCTGGGTCAAAGCAGCCTTGGCAGCTGCCGCAGGTTTATCTGCGGCAGCCGCCCTTTTGGCCTTCCGGCCAACTACCTTTGACCACACCTCAGTTGGAGGTGTGGTGGAGGGCGGCGCAACAGTGGGGGCGGGCTGCATTTGTGTCGCCTTAGCGACCACAGTCGCTCCCCCACTGCCACCCTTTTTCTTTCCCCCCCTCCTGTCCATCGGCAGGGGTGGGGCTGGCGGCACGGGTGCCGCCGATCGCGGGCCTCGCACCCGCGGGACCAGCTCCCTTCTGAACGATGCCAATTTGGCATCGATAAGGGAGCCGATCTGTGCCAGCAAGTCGGCTGGCACAGCCGCGGGTGGGGGCGAGGACCCTCCTCGCCCAGGTGACTGGGGCCCCCGAGCGCCGATAACCGGCAGCAACCCCTTGCCCCCATCAGGGGGCAGCGGCGGAGCCATCCCGGCAACAGCCGGCCCCGCCTCCACCGCTTGACGGAGTCGGGCGACTTCCGCCCGCAACTCCGCCAACTGCTCTCTTAGTTGAGCATTCTCGGCTTCCAACAGCCGGGTGGCGCTGGGAGCCGACCGAACTGCCAGCTCCGCAACGCCCACCCGGCTGCTCAGGGCCGCCGTCCGGAGGGACCGCACCGCACTGGCCTTCAGGCCCGTCGCAGCATTGGAGATTCTGGCCACATCGCCCAGGCACTCCATAACTGCCGCCGCAACGTCCCGCGTCGGGCGGCCTCGGAAATCAGCAGCGACCTCCACTTCATCCGGAAGCGGGTCGCTTGTCCTCTCAGGCCTCGGCCCCGGGGCAACCGGGTCGAAAATGCCCGCTATGAGGCTTCTCTCAGCCTCAGCCTGTCTACGTTTGGCCTCTTGGAGGCCAACGTATTGCCCGGTCGTCGGTGGCCGGCCCCGTTTCCTCGTGGAGGTGCCCGGGACGCTCTGCGACGAGTGGTGGGAGGAGACGGAGAAGTCCGACTCCTCCCCCCCGTCGCAGTCGCCAAGGCCCTCCGCAGGCCTCTTTGCGCCGCGTGTTGCAGAATGCCTCCGCGACACCGGCTCTGTACATCTTTTGAGGCGCACGATAGGCCCGCGCACCTCCACCTCACGCTCGTTTCCCCCCTCCCCGGTTGTATTTGAAAAAGAAGAATCCATAATTCATCCCACGAGTGTGGTCGGAAAGGAGGTCACCCCGGGTAGAGCCGCCATACCCGGGGAAGGCTAATACGCCCGGGGAGTCGCCAGGTACCCCGGGGTTGTCCGCTAACGATTGGTGCACCCACCAACCATAGCTGGCGCTTACTCCAGCTACGCCCTCTTCACCGCGCAACACTGCTTGGGGCTAGGGATTTTTTTAGAGAGGTTGTCATCCTCGCGGTCCGGCCGGTTAAGGCAAGACCCCCGTTCCTGTAAAACATGACCACAGGTTTACGGTATGTGTCCGACTTTAGTTGGCCCCTCACCTCAAGCCACTCCGGCTAGGTAGAACCTGCCAGGGAATAAAATCCCCGCCGGCACAGCCTTAAGGATCATTAGGGCACGAAGCCCCCCCACCACGACAAGGTAGCGGACACGGGGGGGGGGTGGTACTAATTACCATGTCTACCTTATCAACTCTATACCCATTGAATTATTATAGTCTACAACACACACAGGTTTTTGTACATTCTGTGTTCCTCCATATTTGGATACTGTCACGAAATCTGCAGTATGCATGGTCGAGATCATGTATACTTCCTTCTTATCAACCCATTTTATTACTAGTAAATTTTTCGAGGTACGAAATGATGCTTCTCCTTTCTTCAATTTATCATCGATCTTGGACATTCCTTGCCGTCTTCTTGTTGCTGTCCCGCATGCATTTGTGCGATTGTCGTGTAATAGGTTGAATAATGCGAGATTTGAGTAAAAGTTGTCTACATAAAGCGTATGGCCCTTTCCTAAATATGGCTTTAAGAGTTCCAAGACTATTGCTCCAGATTTCCGAATGCCCTTGATAGGACTAGTCGGAACTGTAGGTGCTCCGGTATAAACTATCATATCCTGTACGAAACCGGTTTTGCAATCGCACTTTTGGTCGGAATATGTTATTTGAAACATAAGCGGCTTTTGTATAACAGCAAGCTTTCGCCTATACATAGTCCTTGGTATGGCTGAAACGCCGCAGTGAATGATTTTCGCAGCATATCGACTATTTTTCTTATTTTTATCAGGCGGTCGCCAATGCATCTAGGTTCATGGGAGAAATGGAAGCAGGAGAAGCAGGAAGTATCTGTCTCTAGTCATTATCTTTCCAAAAATGTCGCTACGTAGATAGTCGTCCGTGCTCCAGTACTCCTTCAGTGATAGTTTTTTATTGCGCGTCATCAGTAAGGACATGGCCAAAAAACAATACAATTCGTTTTGCGTCGTCGTTTCCAGATTATTTGCATTGTTATTGTTTTGTTGGGCCCAATAATAGTTGGACTCGTCTACAATTACATCTACGAATTCTTCAGACATAAATAATTGAAAATAATCAATGAATTGTGATGACCTGCGCATTTCTTTGGTGATTCCTGAATGTTTTGAATCAAATCTATAAATTTTTGGTACAAAATGATTTTTTGTCCATGTTATTTTACAATTCGTGCCATTAGATTCTTGGATCAATTCTGTTTCCGACTCAGAACTACTATACAGGACCCTCCTATAACAGGGTAGATAGGTTCCTAGAAAATGTCGTGTTGTGTGAAACCATGTTGTATGAGACCCAGAGCCAGTACAAAAAGGGGGGTTACGTTCCGAAAACTGATTAAAAACAAATTTTTTTTAAATTCTATAGAAACAACTTAATTTTTATTAAAAATATAAATATATGTACAATACAAAACAAAAAATATTATTTTAATTTCACGCAACTCTAATTTAATAAATTTCTTCGTCGTCACTGCTCAGTATAATCGACCGAGAACGTTTTTTCGGTGGAATGATATCATCTTCACTTTCAGAACTTTTTTCTTCATTTAAAGTTCTTGCATCTTCTTCCCTCTTAAAAAATATGTAATTGTACTTTGGTTGCTGGTTCTTACTAGGTCATTGTAAATTTCTCGGTATGGAGCTAGATAGTTTTGCAGCCTTTTGAATTTTCGGCTTCTTGTCACTAAACTAAAGCGCACCCGAATTTGGTAGCTCAAGCCTTGCCGGGTCGAGTCGATTCTTGAGCTAATTCCTTATCTAAACGAAATATGAATTCTTTTCTGGATATTTTCGATCCGGTACACTCTTGATATAACATCCACGCGTTTATCGCTGCCAAGTCTAAAATGTTAAAAAAAATTTGGAGAGGCCACCGGAAATTCCCTACTTTGACAGTATATTTGTGTGCCATCTGGTCAACCACGTCCATACCGAATTTTGTTTTATTATAAAAGTAACAGTTTCTGGATCACGTTTATAATTGTCTTTTACATCTGTGGGAATCGGGAGGAATAATCGAGAGAGAGTTCGTGGTTCACCGTTTATTTGCGATTGCTCGAGAGCCAACGTTCGACTGTCTCTCTCGAACCGGGCTTCGTTGTCCGTAGTTCGACTATTCGAAAATATGGCGGTCGAAGGCTCTTAACGACAGCGGGGTGGGCTCGTTTTAATTTTCACGCCAATTAAATTTCCCATTAATCCGTTCGTTTCCCTGTCTCGAATTTCATGATAAAAATGGCACATATCGAGAAGACCGACAAAGCCGTTGAAAGACAAAGTCGTGCAATTAAACAGAATCGGAGTTACTTTAAGGCTCAAATCACTTCATTAAATAGATTTGTCGAGTCATTTACAGAATCGAAAAGAGAAGGTATCAAATTACAAGAACGAATAACTCGAATCCGATCTCTTTTTCAAAAATTTAACGACAACCAAGACGAATTGGGTATATTAACCGAAGACTATGATGTCGTAGAATTAGAGCGCGAAGAAATAAGTAACGCGTATGACGGAGTTCTTGCGGCAGCTCTCGAGCTCCAAGAGTCGCTGTCAATCAAACCTAATGATGATGATAGGAATGTTAATTTATCCGAGCCAAAAATAGCCGCTAATAAAATTTCGGTGAATCTACCAAATATTAATTTACCAAAATTCGACGGAAGAATAGAGAAATGGGTGACTTTCCGCGACGCATTTTTGTCGATGATCGATTCAGACAAGGGTCTGAGTAAGATTCAAAAATTAACGTATCTCACTTTGTGTGTCGTTAACCGGGGAGGCCAAAGAATCGATAGAAGCATTTACAATAAGCGAAGAAAATTACGACGTGGTATGGAATCATTTAACGGAAATATATAACAACCAACGCGTATTAGTTCTGCGCCATGCGACGTTATTACGGGATACCCCGTTTATGAAAAATGACTCTTCTGACGCGATTCGAGAATTAGTTCGGCATATGCAACTTCATATTCGATCGTTGGAAGCCTTAGGCAGAACATGGGAAGATATAGCGAATGATATCTTGACCAGCATTGTCATGTCTCGTATGGGGATGAAACGCGAAAGGCGTGGGAGCATACGTTAGTCAACACAGAAGTTCCGAAAGTAAACGATATATTTAAACATCTGCATAATGCTTCCCACCAATCGCAGGATTATGCATCGATTGCATGTATAAACAAACCGTCCATAAATATGTCGTCTCGCCCTGCAAACAAACGTGAAAATCAGTATGTTCGACAAACGCGATCGCGGGACTCACCTCCTTCGTCACCGAAATTTCAACGCCGGATCGCTCTTGCAACTCAGGCGCGAGTATGGCCCTGCTCCTTTTGCAAGGCTGAAGGGAATCGTACGTATCAATGTCCTCATTTTCTAGACATGAATGTGGAAAAGCGTATCGAGGCCGTGAAAAATGCGAAATTATGTCTAAACTGCCTGTTACCCAATCATTCAGCGGATAAATGCAGATTGCGGAAATGCCAATTTTGTAACTTAAAACATAATTCACAATTGCATAAACATGCGCACGCACCTTCGGAAGGGATCGACGCTCGATCGGATCCACAATTAAATGATCAAGAATGACGTCAACCCAACCACATCGATATTCCGACCAAATTCGAAATTCATCAAACACTAATGACAGTCGGGGCTACTCACGGACTGTTAACAACTGCAATCGTACGCGCATTAGACAACCAACAACAACCTATCGAATGTCGCACGTTATTGGACACGTGTTCGAACGCAAATTTAATAACTGAAGAGTTTGCAGCAAAATTAAGGCTGCCCACTCACATGCAAATGGTGAATATCGATGTGTTGAATGAACTTCAAACGGTTGCGAATCGGATGGTAAGGGTCAAGATTGTGTCTCGATTAAATCAATTTTCCCGTACACTCAACTTTTTTATCATACCGCGTATCGCGGCACATTCACCAGACCACCAAATAAATCGCAGGAAACTACAAATTCCTTCGAATATTGTTCTCGCGGATCCACATTTTCATAAGCCTTCCCCTGTAGATACGTTAATTGGAACAGGACCAACGTTAGCTAGTTTTAGTATTGGTCAACTGCAGATTCAATCGAAGGGAAAACCAGATTTGATTTTACAAAAAACCCAGTTCGGATGGGTCATCGGGGGGAGCGCCCCCACTGTTTCTTTCGGGAACCCACAAGCTTTCCTTAGCACGGTTAACTTTGATCTTAGGAGGTTTTGGGAAATCGAAGTGGGACCACAACAGTATCACTTGTCGGCAAGTGAAAATGAAGTGGAATCTCATGTTATCCGTACCGTTGCACGCGAACAATCCGAGAGATACGTTGTCGCGCTTCCGTTCAATCTGAAGAAGCGAGACATCGGCGAATCCCGAACACAAGCATTACACCGATTTATGTCTTTGGAGCGCAGATTCGCTCGAAATCTCGATCTAAAGACGGAATACACCGCGATTATAAACGAATACATCGCGTTAAGTCACATTACCGATCTCATTATTCGCGAATCTCACGTGCAAAATTATCATTCGGGTTTGACAGCGACTCTGTACCTCGTTCGTCAATTGTATTGGCCCATCGATGGGAAAAACATGACACGAAAAATTATCCGCCAATGCGTAGGATGTTTTCGATGTAATCCTCCGATGACTAATTACGTCATGGGGAATCTACCTGCCGCTAGAGTTTTAGAATCCCGACCATTCACGAATGTCGGAGTCGATTGTTGCGGTCCTTTTTATATAAAGGAGCGACGATACCGCAACCGTAACCGTATAAAGATTTATGTTACCGTCTTTGTTTGCTTCGCGACAAAGGCCGTACATTTGGAAGTCGTCAGCGACATGAGCTCGGAAGCCTTTTTAGCGGCATTAAAATGTTTTATTGCACGGCGCGGCATTTGTCGGAACATTTACTCAGACAACGGAACAAATTTTGTCGGTGCGAAAAATGAAATGATGGATTTGCTTCGGTCTTTAAGTGAACAAGAGGAAATCCGTCAATATGTTTCAGAAAGAGAGATCACATGGCACTTCATGCCTCCGCTGTCTCCTCATTTTGGGGGATTGTGGGAGGCGGTAGTGAGATCATTCAAACATCACCTACGTCGCCTTGTCGGCGACGAGTTGTTTACATTTGAACAGTTTGCGACCTTTACTACTGAAAACGAGGCAATCCTGAATTCACTTCCCTTGACACCCCTTTCTTCTGACCCTAACGACCTATCCGCTCTGACTCCCGGTCATTTTTTAATTGGCGGTGTAATGACGAGCGTACCAGAAGCTGATTTCACCAAAACAGTTACCAATCGGCTGTCCACCTGGCAACACCTCCAAATGATTAAACAGGACTTTTGGAGCCGGTGGCACAAGGAATATATTAACCACCTAAACGTACGAGCAAAATGGACAAGGGGCTCACATCACATCAAGGAAGGGACGATTGTCGTGTTGAGGGACCATAACTTACCACCGCTACAATGGACTTTTGGAAGGGTCGTCGAGGTTCATCCAGGCAAGGACGATGTAATACGCGCGGTAACTGTGCGCACAGCTCACGGCATGTACAAGGGCAACACTCGACACCTCGCACCTTTACCGATCGAACCCGAAAAATCTTAATTTTAATCTGTAATCTTTCGTTTGTACAGCGTCTCGTGTTATCGGTGTTATTTGTACGTTTGCCGTCTTAGTAGGTCAGTTTTGGAACAGATCTCGACTTACGTCACGATGTGACACGTAGTATTAACATATTATGCGCATTTATATTCGTTAGTTTTGGGAATGCTTCGTATTTTCTTCCTTTGCATCGTTTTGTATATCGATTTTTCATGTCTTTCGTTTTGATTTGCGTCTACGTTATGTACTGTTCCTTTCGATGTATCGTGATTAGGACCAATAGTTGCAGATTTTGAACTACTTGTATAGTTCAACGGGGGGAGCATGTACGGTCCCGAGAGGACACATGCCGCCCTCCCCACAAACGAGAAACAAACGAAGGACGGAAAGGAGAGACAAGCGAGAGACGGACGAGGGACGGGACAGAAGATAGACGAGAGCGAGCCGTCGATCAACGGCCATCGACAGAACATTGTAAAACCGACCGACCACAACCACGGATCCGTTTGAAATAGTCGCCCAAAGTTAATTCGGCCGGCGACAAGTGCGAGATAACAAATAGTTCAACAAATTTGTTATTTGACCGAACTGGTTTTTTAACATCTTCGGCACGAGAAACTTCAATTTTCATAGGGCTTGTAACAAGCCTGGCTATTGCTTATAAATCTGTTCCATATTTCGGATATCAATGCAAATTTATCTGTTTGTAATCTTTCGGATCGTTGGTTTTTTTCCTTCATAGCGTACGAGTCTCAGAATTTCTGTAAATTTATCTCTGTGCATTGTGTTTGTGAAAATAGAAGGTTCCCATTTTTTCGACCAGATAAGAAGCTTTCAATGATCTCGCTTCATATGTGCACCGGGCATATAGAATTCCTATAAACCTATGTAACTCAGCAACTGTTAATGTCCACTCTTTTTTCAAAATACAAATTTCGAATTGGCATCAATTCGAAAGCACTAGTTACACAACCTAATATAATACTTCTCTTAGCGTAACCAGTAGGTTCTGCGATATCGTTAAATATCATAGAAATGTGCGGCCTTTTGCAGGATGTGATTGGAATGTTTGCCCTCCCATCCTCGGAGTCAGAATTAGAAAGAATACGCATCCTTTTCTGACTCCTATAAACTTTGAAGAAATTTTCCTCTCTACTATCCGAAGATCCTTCTATCTCTCCACTTTCAATGCATTCTGAGCTTTCACTCTCATCTTCACTTTCGAGTAATTCACATTGATCTTCTTCGGAGGTATCCTCAGAAACAATCTTCATTGATTTTGACAATTTTATTCAATATCTTATTATATAATATCTCCTGCATTTACTCATGATTGCTAAAAAAGGGATATTGGTCAAAATAAAAAAATACTGATACTTAAAATAAGCGGAGATTGTCTACAATAACTTTCTATAATAACAATAACTATAGAAATTTTTGCACACGGTCTTTGAAACACGTCCTTACATTGGCAGTGCAAGGATCATACTGAAGATCGTTTCTGATTTTAGGGATTCCGGTAATAGCATACGCAATTTCGTCCAATATGTTCAAAACGAAAGTAAACACTTAGGCATATAATCCACTTGTTCACATTCTCGTGGCGCGATCGAGATTTTAAAAATTAGAAGGCTTATGAAAAAAGTAATTGTGTGTATAAATTCTTTGGGCGAAATGATTAATTTACGATACAAAGTGGTTAAAATTAATGCTATAGTTTTTTGGGTATTTCTTTTCAAAATTTGAAATCCGTCAAATTGATGGGTCCCATAAACCTAGTGTTAAGTAGACAGCACTATTCGTACGGCCTTCAATAAATTTTATTTCTGTTTTTCGTCTATAGCCGATACCTGCCCTTCATATGCAGTTGGTGATTCAGTTTTGCAATAGAGTACATTCTGTGGAAAAAGCAGTGGAAACGTATTATATCCTCGGATGAAAAAAGAAACTGAATTTGGATGATCTAAATGGATGTAAACAGGAGTTGAAAACAGTTTGTAAGGTACATCAGTTCTGACATATCGGTTTCGGTTCTTCCGAAACTAAACTAGAACCGTTATTACATCGGTTCTGTAACTATTATTTTTTGGTTCTGAGTTTCGGTTATAGATTTCTAACCTAATTTTATTTGGGACTTCAAAATATGGATTCTGAAATTCTTTGTATTATTGATAAGCTGCGATTCTAAACATGTGCCAAGGAATGCATCCCATAAAGCGTCCGCATAACTTCGAGACGCGCGACAGCATTTAGTACTTGTCCGTTGACAGGAATTACAATCTTAAGAGGTTACGCGACCCATGGCTTTACCATAAATTGACCGAAAGCAAAATAGCGTCAAGCTGTCTGCCTTTGGTTTCTTTAAGAAGTAAGCATGAATTGCAAGTCTTAGGAACCAAGTGCAATCTTGTTTTTTTTCTTAAATAATTTGACTAAGTATATATATCCACATTTTTAATTTCTTTCAATTTTATCACTATTCTATGTTTCACCTACACATTTTTCTCATAAATGAATAAAATACGCGGTCTAATTATAAGTTAGTACATATTGGGATTATGGCTTGGATTATATCTCAAATAAATATGATATTAATTCTTTTTCTTGAAAAACTTTATTTTACTTTTATTTGAGAAAAGGTATACGTACGAAATGACTGAGCTACCAAATTCAGCTGAGAGACCGGCAACTGAAAATCGCCTGCTTATATACCCTTTTTGGTGTCGTCTTCTTCACCAATCATAGACGGTCATTCATCGCGTCTTACATTGTATACGCGGTACTGGGATCACTAACAGTCACAGCGCGGTGTGTTCTACCGACACCGGTGATGGTATATCGCGGTATCTTTGATATACAGCTTACATCACCGTCGGTGCGCGTTGACGGAACCGGCGGAAATGTAATCTGATATTTTCGAATCTCAGTCCAAAGTAAACTATAGATTAATTTTTATCCGAGGCTAAAGTTTCTTTTTCAACACTACAGATATGATACATATACATTTGTAAGTAATTTAGAACTCATGCATAAATGTTTGGGGATTGTAGACGTACAGAAAATTCTCCGTAATTGATCCTCAGATTGTTAACAGGAATGGACAATTTGGGAAAAGAAGATACTATTATTCGAGCCTTGCGGCTCATTTTTATAATTACCGTTTGTCAACAACTGTAATCGAATAATCGTACCTCCTTTTCCCAAATTGTCTATTTTTTTCCAAGTTGAGGGTCAATTAAGATCAACTGCATGTACATATATCGTGTAAACGTAAAGCCTTAAATTCGAAATATAACAGCAATCCAAAACCAAAAAGTAACAGATATGGAATCGATATAATATCGATTTTCAAGATATATGAAACAGATACAAGTCAGAACCGATATATCTCATAACTGTTATGAAATCTTAAGTTCTCTGTAACTGTTTCAGTGAAAACCGATGATATATAACAGTTTAAAACAGTTATTTTCGTAACCTTCTCAATCCCAGGATATAAATACTATTTCTACGATTTAAAAGTACTATGAGAAAGGAAAATGGTGTAAAACGAAAAAATATTGATACATGGCTTACACAATACACTTATAAGCGCACCTTTTTATGGGATGCAACAAGAGAATAGTTTTCCAAAAATTTTATCGATATTTTAAATGTATATCTAAATAAAAATCATTGATTTTATTCTCTGTTTTTATATTTTTTAATTGGACAATTTTTTTAGTTAAAAAATGAGTTTTAGGGCAAAAATCTAATGAAGACCCCAAATTTTCTTGGTTTATTAAGCATTGTACTGAGCGAATTTGCATCTAGACTAGGTCGGGAATAATTGTTCATCAATAGTAATATCTTTTCCCAGTGTAAAACAATTTCGGCTATTTTCAATAGAACTATCCCATACCGCTGAAATAAGAGTAAATTTATCTTTTTGAAGTCGTTCACCCTATTCGGCTTTTTTTATCAAAGCGAATGAATCGCATGATAATAGTAGTAAAATCATGCCTACTAAGGGTTTCTTAAAAAGATGGAAGGTCCCCATTTTGTTGACCATAGATATGACATCTTCATATTTCTGGCTTCGTATGCACCCAGTGCATATAAAATTGCGTAAAGAACGTAAAATTCATCTTTATGAAGCTTCCATTCTGTTTATAAAATTTGCGATGCCTCTAATTCCGTACATAATATTATTTGTTCAACGATTTTCGCATCGATTAGCAAAAAGAGGGAAGTACTTAGTTTACATTACTTTTACTATTTTCTTTTTTTGCATATAACCAAAAGAACCATAATTTTCGTTGAAAATAAAACTATGCATTGCTTCCACGAGTGCATATTTCTTCAAGTTTCTCACACAGTTCTGTCAGCACTACTTAATTTCTTTTATCATTTTCGCTCTTACACCAAGATAACCTTCTCATTTTTATTCGTTTAGATAAATTGAAAATATTTTCGCTTTCAATATTATTGACGATTATGCTTTCAGTATCACACGAGTTCACTGAAATAGATTTTTAGAAAGTCAAGCAATTTCCATAAATTTTTTATGTGTATACAAGCAAAGCTAGCTGTTTTGAAAACGGTAGGAAATTAGTGTCTAAATCATTTTAAATGTCTTTATTGTTCATAAATTAAACAGCATCACTATTTTTGATCTTTTTTATTTTTTTCAGAAAATAAGAGTTAAAAAAATTAAAAAGAACCATATAACATATAATTACATTATCTCTCAAGGAAATGTCCTCAGGCGTAACATTCACTTTGACATGAGATTTTGTCCAGTAGTAGAACTCGTAGAACTGAATCAAATGATACTCGATGTTGGATGCAGACGGCTTATAGTTTTTGAGATAATTAATATTAAAGGTATCAAAAGACGGATACTTAACTAGTTATTAACAAAAAACACTGTACCAATGAGAGGCGAGCTCGCCTGGCGCAAGGCGACTGAGCCGACGATCGGATGAAGCTCAGTTCCTCTCATTGGCTTGGCCATCTTACGTCAGCCGATCTCGTCTCTCATTGATCACTGTTTGTCATTAATAACTCATAAACAAAGCCGCGGATTGCAATTTTGCTGAAGAAAAAGTTACTTCAAATGACCTCAGGAACTCCTCATTTCCAGGAAGTACCACAATTATGGGATACCCTGTATGTACAAATTGCGACGGATCTGTTAAGGAGGATTCATTTGCTGGCAGGTCTGGAAGTAGCCGCCATATTTTCAAAGTTCATTTTTTTCCGGAGTTCTCTTGACCCTCCATGTTGATTTTCATAAAAATGCTTTCTCTTTATTACATCGTGTAGCACTGCATTTTACTCCATCCGTCTCTAAATCTTGAGAGCAAGTAATTCTATATGCTTGAATGTATTTTAACGTCGGCGACACAATGCAATGGAAAAAGATTATGTATATATATATGTACATAATCTTTATATATATGCGACACTTTATACAAATTAACATTGAAAACTTGAAAAAAGCTACTTTTTGCATCGTATTGTTACGACGACTTGTCCAAATTAATATAATGCGATAGTGTCCTGTGGTGGACAATAATTGAAGATAGGGAACGGAACTGTTGCACCGACAGACAGTCAGCAGTCGAGATCGAACCGCCGAGCGATCAACCTATCAACATTTAAGCAGTCGTTGTAAAATTGTGTTGTGTTATTATGCTGTGTTATTTTTAATGAAATGTCGCGACGAGTCGTGCAGAGAGTTAATGAAATTCGCAACAGTATTCATACCAATAAAATCCCATGTTAAACAATTTGTTGACATCATTATCGGAGGAAATGTTTACGTGGAAATGTTTAGGTTGACCATGCTGTATACAAAACAGTTGGAGTTGTCGAAGAACCCACAACTGTCCTTCAGATAATACCACTCCATCCGTAGCATGCAGTTTCCCGAAAAGCCATTACTTCCCTCTAAATTTAGCATTTTATTTCGTTATGACCTACAGCTGTTTATAAGTCAAGTCATCGTCGAGTTTTAGCAGACTTTTTTTTCGCATCCATTGTTTAAGTCGAGGCACTTTTCCGTCGATTCTCTGCGTGTGCCACCGGAAGGTACGAAAATACGAATCACACCTCTCAATATATGGACGGTTGTTCTCATTAATATTCGGGTACAATATATGTATGCTATCTCTTCATATGTTCTGCTGTGTATAAGGTGCATCCTGTCACTTATTGTGCATAATGATACATTATTACTTACAGATTGAAAATATACAAATAATATTTCTTTAGCAATATTTATTAATACAATATACTCTTAAAATCAAAAACTTTAAATTAAAAATGAATATTATATACTCAAGTTGTACAAAATTTCAATCTTAACCCTTTGCACTCCGCTATCCCCTCTCGTGGGACATCGTAATTCTAACACATCACTCGGATGTCCCCTCTCGTGGGACATTAAAGTTTATTAGTGATTACGGGGAATTGAGTTATTTTAGTGCAACTTTTTGAGACATGCATGTTTCCCTGAAATTTTCTTTTGAAATGGCACAAGAAATCAAATCAAAATATAGTAAAATTACTAAGAAGATATATACAAGAAATTTCAGCGGGTTTTCACGAGAACGTGAGAGGCGTGCTCACGACGGTCCGAGCACTTCAAAGGCGCCACTTGAAAAGAGCGATAAGGCAAGTTTGCAGAAGAAAGGTCGGTATGCGAACATAGCACGCACTGTATAATAATATAGCAAGTCTAAATCTGGAGGAAAAGATTTTCAAAGCTGAACTCAGTCTGGTCGAGCGGTATAGATCTAACGAGTGAGAAAATCAGAAAAGTGATTCTTCTCTTGGTAAATAAATTGTTTGGTAAAAGTTGTTTTGGTAAATATCATCTTGTGAGTTAGTAATAACAATTAGAAATTTTCAACCCATGTATTTATTCATATTTTTTATTAGAACAATGGCAAAACGTTCAAACACGAATGAGTCTCGTGACACAAGTAGTAGTGAAGCGTTTATACAGATATGTTAGAAAGACTCTCTAACTGTAGAAGGTTTTCTTCTACAGTTAGTCTATCGTTTTGATAGCAGTGATAGTGATATCGTCCAAGTAACAAGGCGACAAGAGAAAGAGTTCGCATAGATAGCGATTACAACAACAAAACAAAATTATGAAACAAACAATAACAAAATTATAAAAAATAAAATTTGACTTTTTTTGCAAATTTCTCGATTTCAGCCAATTCATATAAGTCCAATATCATTATAATATGTTAGTTCCAAAACCATACTAAATAATACGAGGGTATGTAAATGCCCGTTTCTGCCGAAAAGTGGCGCTGAGTAGCTGGTAGCCAACATCCAGAATGGTTCGGAGTGCTAAGACTTAATATTTTATCGCAAATCTATCTGGTTTAATATCAGCAGTTAATAATTTTTTTTAAATATTCTGAATAAATATAATCCCATTCTTTTCTTAGTTTAGGACGGTGTTTAGAAAAGAACTGAACGAAATTGGTCAGTAATCAGTTAGACGTCATTCAGAACTGCATTTCTCTGATACCTAGCGAGGCATCGTAAATTCTGTCATTATACCCAATATGTATCTTTCTACAAATAACCAAACGACGTCTGTAAACCATCCGTTGATGTGAATTTTACACATATAAGCTGCCCAAGAAACATTACAATAGCTACATGTTTATACCCAGTAAACAATTTGTCCTGAATCTGACATGAATCTGACGGTTATAAATCTGAATCTAAACTGTTATGTCAAATACCGAGCCATCCGTTTCCGCACGGATTTGACACCAACGCTTTGTCCATACCAAATTCAGGCCAAACCCTATAGCACAGCGACATCTGTGATACGAGTGCTATCGACCATTCACATAAAACGTTTCGCTACAAGATTGCGCCAAGTTTGCCATTGATTTGACAACACAAAGCGTCTACTTCCAAATATCGAACATCTATTTCCGTATTACGCCAGGAATTTGGCCTTAGCAAAATACATATAAAATGCGAACCAAAAGCAGTATTTTTGCACCAAATTGACATAAATTTGCTCGCAAAGTACACTACCAAGCTTTTTACATGTACTTGGTCGTAGCAGATTTGGCTGACTGGTGGCTATACAAATGAAGCAATGAATATATAAATAATAATAATAATGAACATCGTTGAACATAAATGAACATCGTTCTTTAGGCAGGCCAGGCGAACATTACAATTCTGAACTACGATCAGACAGAGGCCTTACATTTCGAACTAAGGTTCAGAATTACAATGTTCACCAGGTAGACTCCCAAAAATGCATCCAGAAAATATTAATTCAAAAAATGAATCCCTCAAAAAAGCATTCAAAACTTATTTCTATTTCAAGAAATTTCCAGGGTAAGTTAAATCTCTCACCTCCTAATAAATGCTTTCAAATATAAAAAATATCCTCCAAAAAATACGTTCAAATACAAAGAATAAAATATTAAACCACAAAAAAATCTCTGAAATGGACCCAACAAGTCCACCTTAAGTATAATTTTTCTGATTTTTCCAAGTATTCGTTATATATGAATCCATTTAAAATATTAATGTTTTATCGTGATTTTCTAATCAGATGGATGTGGAGCGCACTATATATACGGAGCAATCACTTTTGATTTCGGTACAGTCTTTGAATTCAAATCAAATTTGAAATGGACAACTACTTCTGATTTTAATACTTTCTGCAAATGAAATTAAGTGGTAATAAATATCTTTTTGAAATGTTCTTTCATATTCTTCCGAAGTTTAATATTTTACTGAGATTTTTTGTATTTGGAAGCAAATTTTTGTTTCCACATCAAAAAATATATATGTTTGAAACATTTTTTCATTTCAATACAATAACCTAACAGTTAAATAAAATTAATATTGCAAATATGAATCAAATATACACATGAATCATGCACTGTTATCATATTGAATTATTATCTATTATTATATAATATTATTATTCTTATCTCTACCAACAAATACCCATTGTTTCAAACATAAGAATCGATTTTTTAAGGCGATTTTCGATTCCTTTGAATTGATTTTTGGATGGTCAATTTTACAACGAATCAATTTTTTAGATACGAATCAATCTTCAATTCAAAGTTACCATAATGCCATTAACTATTGTAGAATAGATTGTACATCGCCGGATCATTTACAACATTTACTCTTTCTAAATTTATTGCCTTTAAATGAATGATTAATAAATAAATAAATATGCTAACAAATTCGAGCGATAATAAAAGCGAGCAATTTAAACTAATTGGTGAGCAATTATGGGCAATTAAAGAGCAATTATTTTAGCTATGCAATCTCCCTTACAGCGAATTTCATTCCCTCTTGTCCAAAAGCAGAGTAGATGCTCCGTTCATGTATTTTTAGGTCCATGCATAGTAGTGCTTCACCATAGTAAGCACCTACCATTTTAACACATTAAAGGCGGGAGTCGTAGTACTACGATTTATCTCGACTTCTCATAAATATGTACTTTAAAACATTTTTTGTAATTAGTGTTTAGTTCTTTTAGTTTTAAGAGTTTAAATGAACTTTTTTAGGTCTAAATTTTTGTATGATTACACAAAATATCGTCCGCTCTAGGACAAAAAACGAGGCGGGGCGGTCGCCGCGTTACCTAGCATACTTTCGTCAAGATCCCCCGCCTTTAATGTGTTAAGAAAGGAGCAACGTTCGATTGCCCACAATATGGTGGTGGTACAGTAATGATATGTACTGGTATAGGTTATAGAGGAAAGACGGAAATAAAATTGTTTCAAGACCGTATGAATAGTGCTGTTTACTTAAATTTAATATACAGAATATATAAGGGGAATAATAAGAATATACCGGAACGTTCGGCCACGATTTTTGAGGCATTTAGGCCAATCTGACAAAAAAATGTTTCGAATAAAAGTTATTCAGTACTTTGATAGGGATAAAGTGCATTAATAAAAATTGCAAAAAATTTTTTTATTTAATAAAATACTAAGGTCACCTTGACTTTTTTAAATAGTTTCAGGTAGGATAGTTCGAAATCACTAGTACGCTCGTGTGCGGTGGTAAAAACTTCTTTATTTTCGCGGACTGTCTTCGGACGAGTCGCGATGCAGTGATCGAGTTTTCTTTTTCCTTTCGTCGTTTGCCCTGGTAATATTCTTGAACAACCCTGATTGGTCAACCCCACGCGTTCGGCCTTTCCAATCAGCGTTGCTCATTTTGTCCTTTTTACCGCCCGCCCCTTACGCTCTTTGCGTATTTTCGGGACGGCGTGGTAATCGGAGGGGATGATGAGTTGTACGTGACAACTTGTGGAACTTTTCCTCCGGGTCACCCGCGTCGAACCACATGGCCTTTGGGTCGCTGGGTCCGCTTCGAGTACCCTTCGGAAACTCTCCTAATTTATGACGATCTCTTTAGCAATTAAGGAATTTCTTAAAAGACTCTTTTGCAAACATGTGCTATCAAGGTTTGGAACTTGTCTTCTCAAAAATAGCTTCTTCGAAGGAGAGTCATAAATTACGCTGGTCGTTTGCACGAGGACTGAAGATTCTATTGTGCGCACGACTGGTCGCTACAATAGCAGTATGAATTTTTAACTTACTATTGTTATAGCTGATGAAAAAATGAATTTAGTGATTCACCATACAATGACCTTTCGATGATCTTTGGAGTTCAGAAATTGGCAATAACTAAGAAACTAAGTTTTCTACGCGTTAATATAACGCAAACGTAACTCATAGTCAATAATACTTTCGAACTGAACTGCTGACATAGTATTACTTTGAACATTTATTAAAGTAAGTCCGGGTTAATTTGATCATTTCCTGTTAAAAAATTGTAGTATTGTTATGTTAGATACAATTTTTATTTTCATTTTCTGTTTATAACAATTATCACTGTGGGACCACCAACAAGATGAATATGGATTTGTTTCGTTTACATCACACAGAACCCTATCTTGCTTTGGTTTTGTTACGAGCCGACGGCCAGGCAGTTTTGCGTGGCAGGAGGTTGCATGCAATTGGGATTTTTCTAAGCGAGATTCGTAGAAGAGCCGATGCTTATTTCGACACGGGTGGCTACCTTTAAGGTAAGGATAGTATTTAGGGAAATTGGTATTAGGCTGCCTCGTAACGTTTTGCAAGAAAAGAGAAATAAAGATATATCTTTATAGGTTGTACCAACAACTGCTTCGAAATAGGAAATGGAAATAATTAAACTTGTAATCAAAGAAAACTGGTAAAAGCTAGTTTATTGCGCGTTTTGGTTTTTTACAAATGTATCTAAGTGATTGCGGACTCCATCGCGCTCTCAGTTTTTCGCACTGAGTCGGCGGGGGCTTCTGATTTGGTATCTACTACCTACTAGATTGTTCGAAGGAGAATTAAGACTCGATCTCACTAGAGTTTCCACATCGACGAATGACTCGAAACTAGCCCGATTTCTGGTCGCGTTTGGGCCCATTATGTAGCCAGATTTTATCTGGAAAAATGGGAGTGGGGGTGTTCCTATGTGGTCCGATTCTAGAAACGTTCGTCGTCGTACCCCTTGGAGGTACTTGACACGCGATATACAAATGAACCCTTGGCTGGCTTGCGCCAGCCTGACAGGAAGGAATATAAAAATTTCGTGGGAAGATTCTCCGTACGTTACACCTCCCCCCTTAGATGAAACATCATGTAAATGATGCTTTCACTCCTTCCTGAAGGCGTACGCCTTACATAGATTTCTGGAAACGGACTGAGTGTGTTGTGTGCGTGTGTAATGTGAGTACTTACTCTATACTTATCTAAAACTTATTACAGTAAGACCCCGCTTAACGCGGGGGATACGTTCCAATAAGTTCTAGCGCTAAACGAAACAGCGTTAAACGAGGCAACCTAACACGTATATATGTAAATATGTAATGGGGATCTTTTTTTGTTTTATATCTTTTGTAACATTTGTTGTTAAATACTTTTTAATACATTGAGTATAGACTTATTTATTGCTAATATCGATTTTTATTCATAAAACATTCATGAAGATAAAAAAAAGTTCGAATAAGGATCTCATGTTTATGACGAGGAAGGTTCTTCTTCATTTGATATTCTTTGTTTTTTTGGTGACGAAGTCATCTAAAGTCGTCTGTCTTTTCCTGTTTCGTTCAGCAAGCAGTTGTCAATAACAAGATACCGCATCAATGACACTTCGTCTTGCCTTTGAACTTCTATCAAAATTTAAATCATTTTATACAAATTGATACATAATAGAAAATCCATTGAGAGTCCCCTTTGCTCCTCATCTTCAAAAATGCTAACTTCGTCGTCTTCGTGCACTTGTTGTTCTACGAATTCTTTAAGATCGTCGTTGGAAAGACTTTCACCAGTTGTAACTTGCAGTAATTCTTCAATATCCTGCACATTTATATTATCCAACCCTGTTTCATCAGCTAGCTTGACAATTTCGTCGACATCAACAATGGATTTTCTTGTGTCAACATCTTTGCTTAGCTCCGACCATACATTCTTCCATATTCCTCTTTCAAACATTTCTCGGTCACCTCATTCCAGGAGAGATTGATGTTGTCTACAGCATCCATGATATTGTAGTTTTTCGAAAAATCTTCAATAGATTGTTTACCTTTTCCATCGGTTTTATCGATCAGTTGTCGAAATGTCCGCCGGAGATAATAAGCTTTAAAATTTGATATTACGCCTTGATCCATTGGTTGAATCAACGAAGTTGTATTTGGCGGCAGAAAAATCACTTCTACTGGGATGCATGTTGTTAAGTCGGACAAATGCGTTGGATGGCTTGGAGCATTATCAATCAAAAGTAAAGTTTTCGGTTCTAGGTTTTTAAATTCGCAGTAGCGTTTAACAGACGGGCAAAAATGTTCGGTAAACCAATTCTGGAAAATGTTCATAGTGATCCAAGATTTTTTAGTACACTCCCAAATTACTGGTAAAGTTGATTTTGAAATTTCCTTCATTGCTCTTGCGGTTTTGGAATGATAGATAAGCAGTGGTTTTAAGTTAAAGTCTCCATTAGCGTTACCACCCAGTAGAAGTGTTCAACGATCTTTTGCAGCTTTAAAGCCTGGTGCTCGCATTTCTTCACGGGACAAAAATGTACGTTTTCGCATTCTCTTCCAAAAAGGCCCGTTTCACCAAAATTGAAAACTAATTCAGGAGGATAATTCCCTCGTTCAATGATTGCTTTTAATGTCGCTGGAAATACATCAGTTGTTTTTGTATCTCCGCTTGCCGCTTCTCCACTAATCTGTATGCTATGAAGATTGTTTGTATTTTTCAATCGATGGAACCACCCTCGACTAGCGACAAAATTTTCACCGATGTCGCCTTTTTCATTCCGAATATAGTTAAAAATTGTTCTCGCTTTTTCCATTATAATTGCTTGACTTAATGGCATATTGCGTTCAACTTCATCGTCAATCCATATGGAAAGTCGTTTTTCCATTTTCTCAATCACGTTGCTTCTAAAACGGGTAATGTTTGTTGCAGAAATCGTTGTGGTTGTAGTGGCTGATGAAACGATTTTTTCTTCATTTTTTAAAATTACGAATAACTTATTAACAATAAAAAAAAGCAACAAGAAATATATTATTGCACGCTAGGAACACGATGGAAATCTTAAAACAGTATCCCCTCCGTAGCGTCATGTATCTATTTCGCTGTCTCATGGCACATATTTATCACAGAAGCGTCTGTCAATTAATTACATATTTAATTACTTGTCCTGAGTTCTGTTATGCCAAGGAGGAGATGCTAACTGATCCCGTATATCGGAGTACAAAATTAAAACTAATAGTCTTAACACTTTACCGACCGGTAGCGGTTCGAGAATCCTATGCCCTTCTCACCGGCCACTCAGCCGCGTATTCTAGCCGCTCTCTTCAACGTTATTATTTATGTCGTCGTCTTCTGAATCACTGTATATTAGCGGTAATACAGAACGTCGCTTTTGAATCATTATATTACTGCTATCACTTTCGTCATCAGTACCACTTGCTGAAGAGCAGTGAAGATAATCTGACAGATCATTGAGAAAAAACTCACCAACACTATCCTTTTCATTCATCGTGAAGGTTAAATTTTTATAAACTGTATAAAAATATGGGTGCGTTCAGAGCAAAGCAATGAGTATCAGAATACAAAATAAGAAATGCTTGCTGCTTGCTACTTGCCAGTCTAACCTAATCGAATCTAACGGAAAATAAAAAAGTCGATTAATCGGCTACCGGTAGGTAAGCGCTGGGAACAAAAAGTCGATTAATCGACTGTTTCCAGTTTCCTTCGGATCCGCCTGTACTTCTTCTCTAGCAGGTCTTCTGGCATCCAGTTCGGGATGTCGTTGCCTATGATTTTTTCCAGTTCGGGATCCCAGAGATTCACGGATGAGTCAAGTCTTTTCCTCGAATGCGTCTTCTTTGGTGAAATTTGGGTTCCCCGGTGTTTAGTGTTATTCTGCTTGCTTTGGGTAGCTTTCCCGCAGCGGAATCTTCCTTCTCCGGCCTCGAAACGGTTTGACGTTTCAGTTTCCCGCTCCTAGATCCAATTCCCATATTCTTCGATCTGGATGGATATCGTCCGGGAACCCTCGGGGGTCTCTGTTTGCGTAGATGCTTCAGCGAACATTTTTGTTACAGAAATGCAGGAGGATCGCGGAAGCGCAGGTCGTTTATTTGGGGACATATCCCCTCTATCAAGGCTATTTTGCATTAGTTTTAGACGATTTCCAGAGTATTTTTAGCGGAGATGCTTTTCTCTGGCGACGGAGTAAGTGGTGGTCTAACTTCGAGAGCCTCGTTGAGATTTTCCGTAGGAGTCGGGGTTGTATCTTCTTTAGTTTGACCGTTAAAAAGGGAGAATGGCCTCATCTTGTAAATTCCAAGCATTGTTCCACCGATTAAGAGAAGTGTTCTTCCTTTTGAATTTTTTGAACTTCTTTCTCCAGGTGTGTTAAGGAGATAGCGCGGTTGGATTGTTGCCACGTATCCTTACTCTGTACTACCTTGGTTGGGCGTGCCTTTGCTGTTTGTGATGTTGGAAACGTTTCTGGATGTATCGGGTGCTGGGTAGGAGGTAGTTTCTTCCGTCAGTTGATGTTGCGAGGTACGGGGATATGGGCTTTATGTATACTGTTACTTGATTTGGTCCGATATTTTAAACAGATGGATTGGGATGAATTTTATATAGATTAAAGGTTTACTGGTCCAACAGTGATATAGTAATTTGGAACAGCATCCGTTCTTTTGAATATGAAATTTGAAGTTCGGTAATGCCGTTTAGTCATTGTGAAAATAGTTCGGCAGGCGTTAAAGGAAACTCGTATGCGGTGGTATTCCTGATTTTATTGGCAGCACTTGCGAGCTGTTTGGGGGATAGAATGGCTGGATGCAGTATTCCTTGTCTGGCGAAGAGAATAGCGTCTACTATAATAATTAGGTGCGACTGGCATTTGTCTACGGCGGAGTCGAGGGCTTGAATCCAATTTCTTATCAGAAATTCTATCCGGGATTTTCGAACAACTTTCTGGGTTTCTTGGAGTGATTCGGCTATTGTTTTTGATTTCTAAGATAGCAGGTGAATTTGCGTTGTTAAATTCTGCATTTGAATATGGATGTCATTGAGTTCGGAGCGCACGATTTGGGTTTGATTGCTGGCGATTGCTGCCAATTTCGTAGTGCGGGAAGCCACCGAAGTTACCATAAAACGAAGAATGCTTGACAAACTCACCAACAATCGAAAGACATTGTTTCTGCTACACCATATAATTTTAGGGTTCGTGGAACAGTCAAGTGATAACTTATACCCTTATCTATACAATAGTTATCACAATATAAATTAACCAATCTCAGATTAAAATAAGACTCACATTTTGCAACATAATCTTTGAAAACAATAAAAAGTTCTAATTTGTGTACTATTAAATATGTAACACAATAACGAGTGTACTCATCTATGAATGTTGCAAAATAGTTTGTTATTTATTGTGGCAGGAGTGATTGGATCGCACACATTCGAATAAATAATATAAACAAAGGTCCTTTTACATGATCTTTATCTTTTTCCTTTTTAAATAGCAATCGTGCTTGTTTTCTTTTAATGCAAGCTTTGAATAATTTATCATTTGGTATTATTTTATGTACCAATTCAACATCGCTAATCATTCCTTTATTTCTTGACTCTAGGAATTTACCTTTTCCAATATGTCCCAAGCGTTCATGCCATAATACAAAATTACCTTTGATAGTACTGTACATTTGGACTCAGTTTACTTGTTCATTCTTTATTTTAAAATCTATTATAACAAGATTATTTGAGGACTTACCCCTGATGATCACCTTACTGGATTTAAAAATCTGTACACCTTGTTCGTCAAATACAAAAATATATTACACATACTTTAATTTTAACAATTCACTTTAATAATTAATAATACAATTGGGTATGATATATTTTAAAACATGGTACGCCACATAGATCCACGTCACAATCTTCACACTCATAGTTTTGATCCTCGTCTTATAACGTTGTTTGAACATGCGATACAATTTCGTAACGCTTTTTTACATTTTTTGGATTTACAATAATACGATGGAAAATGTTTTTCGGTTAGTCTGAACGGCTGATCAACGATATATTTGCTGCAGCTAACGTTATTATTCATATCCCCGTATTTTTTTAGAAATTTCTTTGAGTAAGATAAGATTAAACGCTCGCATTGTTACTTCCTTTTTTAAAGACCTATATAGGCATTCCAGATTGCCACGTCAAGCAGACGGAAAAAATTTGTTAAACCATTTTATACTTTTTCAAATTGACTGCACACTACTTTACGCACACTTACTTTATCCCTATTGTCGAATGCACCCATATTGGCAATAATACAGGATGGATTCTGTATAATTTTTTCGGTCCGATGGTTTATTTTTTTGGTATTTATGTAATCCGTGGAGTGACAAGTTGACAACACATACATCTCCCGTTTGTCTTACCACTTGAGAGCGAGCATATTGGACAATGATCGGCAGTATTTTTCGCCATTTTCTAGGCCAAACTGCATCGGCAGACGGATGGCCTCGGAGCGCGACTGTTAGAGGTTTGTGATCAATATAGATAGTGAATTCGCGGCCCTCCAAAAAATGACGGAAGTGGCGTACGGTCTCGTAAGCGATGAGCTCTCGGTCATAAGTGCTGTACTCACGTTGTGTGGGAGCATTGCTGCTTGATGACAGCTGCCATGCTACGTCAGAGATGTCCGAAACGAGTGGCATGGCCGCAGAATCTCTGAGATGCGCCATAAGCGCTGCGTTTGCAGGGTCGTCCTTGCATTTAATCAACGCAGTGTTACGAGCGGAGGGCCAGGCAGCTTCGCGAGGCCGGAGGTTGGATGCGATTGGGATTTTTTACAAGAGAGTTTGCGTGGACCAGCCGATGCTTCTTTCAGCACGGGTGGCTACCTAGTGATTGGATAGGATCCGTAGACCAGCCGATGCTTCTATCAGCACGGGTGGCCATCTAGTAGTCAGGATAAGATTTGTGGAAATTGGAGTTAAGATGTCTCGTAACTTTCGCAAGGAAAAATGAAGATATAGCATGGGTTTGTACCAACTACTGCTTCGAACTAAGAAATGGAATGATTGAATTTTGCAACCAAAGTAAACTGGTAAAAGATAGTATATTACAAGTTTTTGGTTTGAATACAAATGCATGTGTATTAGTCGCAGATTCTATATCGCGCTCTCAGTTTGTCGCATTGAATCGGCGGGGGTTTTAAGGTATAAAGTAGGTACCTAGTACCTACTCCGTTATTTTGCTCAAAAGAGAATTAAACTCGATCTCGTTTAACGTTTCTTCGTCGGCGATAGACGGGGGGTGTCCCTATGTGGTCCGATTCCAGAACGTTCGTCGTCGTACTCTTTTGATGGTACTTAACTCGCAATATACAAACGAATTCTCGACTGACTGGCACTAGCCTGGCGTATGCCTTCAGGAAGGAGTATGAAAAACATGTCGGAAAATTCTCCGTATATTACAGCAGCATCGGCCTCGGGAGACCACTCAATAGAGCGCTTGTCTCGTTTGCATGTATCATGCATATACGCGTTCAAAGGAGCTTGTGTTGACGCGGCACGCGGAGTAAACCGGGGATAAAAATTTATCATGCCGAGGAACGACGCAAGTCCTCTGTGGTACGCGGTTTGGGATAATCCACGATAGCCGCAACCTTCTCGGTCGTGGGCATAAATCCTTCGGAGTTTAAAAGATATCCCAAGAACACAAGTTCCGGAACCCCGAACTGGTATGTGTCCAGGTTGACGCGCAAGTAAAATTCGCGCAGGCGTTGCAAAGACGAAATCGAAGTCCCCCAGCGTGCGATGGATATAACGCTGGAACGTTTGGCCGACATTGCGAAGACCAAAGGTCATTGCTACGTACTCGAATGGGCCAAACGATGTGATGACGGCCGTCTTGGTAATGTCATCAGCAGCCGTCGGAATCTGGTGGTACGCCTTAAACAGATCCAGAGAGCTGAAGATCGTTTTGCCGTGTAAGTTGGCCGGAAAATCGTGCAAGTAGGTGGCGGGATACCGGGCAGGAACCGTCACGCTATTCAAGCGGCGGTAGTTACCGCAAACACTTCACTCGCTCGACTTTTTACAGACCAAGTGAATGTGGCTTGGCCAAGAGCTACTTCAGAGTCTGACGACCGCCGCTGCTACTAACGCCCGAAACTCCACCTTAGCGGCTTTCAATTTTTCACGGGATAATCGCCGTGCACGCTCGGCGACGGGAAGACCAGTGGTCACTATGTGGTAGAATACGTCGCGAGACTTGAAGGGCACGGGTTGCTCTAAACTGATCACGATTGGGAACATGCCAGTAAGTTAGCGTATCGAAAGCCGGGCCCAAGAACGCCGACTGAAAGGGAAAACGGTCCTTTGGTGCAGGTCGAGGTAAATATTTCGGACATCGGATCCGTAACGCGGTATCATTGAAAATCGACCACGGGACTAGTGGGCGGCTCCTACAATGAGATGCGGGACGGCTGCCACGCAGAAGTCCCATACGATTGGGCGGCACAGTCCCAAATCGAGGGTGACACGGGATGTATCAAATGCATTGATGCGCGTGTCATTCGAGGCGAAGAGTTTTAAGAGTGCTGCACGTTTGCACGACTGCATTGATTTGAATTTTTCGGTCCTTCATGGTTTACAGGATTAATAATTTGGAGTAATCTGTGCGCAACAGAGTATATCCGCAGATCTGTCGATATATTAAGAGTAATTTTTGCGATCGCTTGTACGACTCTCGCCACTCCACGTACCGAAAGAATCACTGTACGTAGTCCCGCTGCAGAACCCGTCCTGTTGGATCGCTCCGGTGAATGTAACGCTACGTGTAGCTGTCGAATTTCCGACGAGGCCCGCGATTTGCGCGGACGGAGGCAGAAATAGTACGCAGGAACGATGCATCGTTTGACAGACTTCCTGTGGCGTGTTCAAGATGTATTGCTGGCGTCTGCTGTTTACAACTGAAGTGTGGGAGTGCATGCCGCAGTATAATATAGTTCGGTATATTTCCACATGGCGTTGGAAGACTTGTGTCTCCTCGAAATCCACTAATTGGAGTAATTGGATGTCTACGTCTTTTATGGTGGGTTTACTGTCGGCCACCTCGCATCACGGCTTATGCACCATAAAAAATGTCGTCACATTGAGGGTTGATCCTCTGCAGTCGTAGCTTATTATGGAGAACACGAAGAACGATGTTGCGATGTGCATCCTGCTGCTGTTGCGAAACGACTGTGGTTGCTGCAGGAATTCGTGCACGGTTTTATATCGTTTATTGTTTATTTTGGCACTGATAGCGTACACGGTTAGAGAGGGGAGGGGGCACACACCATCTTCGCACTTTGCACTTTGTACTGCGTTCGGGGGACATGTTTAAGTTTATTCAAATGCACTACGTGTGAGCCTTTTCTAAATTGGATTCGCATATTCTCATTACCCATGCACTCCAACACTCTGTACGGACCGGTGTATTCTTCGTCGAATTTGCCGCGCTTTGGTTCTTTTAACAGATATACGAGATCTCCGACAATGAAAGTTTGGACATTAACCTTTCGATCGTAATACTCCGTGGACCTGTGTATCTGTAATTGTCATCGGCTGTTTTCGGCATTTTTACGCGGACTAATTTCTTCCTTTGACAGGTGGCGCAAGAATTTACGTGCATTTGAACTTCTTTCTTTAACGTGGTCCAATAGTATTTTTCCCTTATTCGTCGATACGTTTTAGTGATGCCTTTGTGTCCCGCGAAGGCTGAACAGTGATTTTCCGCGATAATTTAGGGTCGTTCGTCTGTCGGGGGAATATTGACGTTGTTTCCGCAAACAAAAATTTTTATGTTATTAGTCGAAAATAAGTCCATCAATATTTTGTAAATATAACCTAGACGACATGTTTTGCGAGGTTTTCGAAATGCTGAAAGATTCGAGTTGTAATTCCGTGGCAACGTCTAGCATTGATCGCAATGATTCTAATACGTCCTCGTATAAGGCTGTGTTAAAAGCGGCATCTTCAACTGGCAATAGGATTAACTTTTTATTACCTGAATTTATTATCTTTGCGCGTGCCGTGGTTAATCCGTTTATGCGAGGTAATTTTCCGTCTAAAGTCGCGAATATCGCTAGGTTATCGTTTCTCATTATCAATCTATCACGAGAGTGGATGAAAGTTCGTTTGTCGGAGAGATAATTTTCGAAAATTATTTCTTAATCTTCGTCCGAATCGGAAGATGAGTCGGGGCTCGGTGTGATTGATCTCTCTGTAGGAGGTTTCACGGAAAGGGGTGAGGACGATAGATTCGTGGAGATTAGAGGTGGTAGAGGTGGGGACGATTGGGAGGTAGACGTTCGAGGTGTTGGCGGGGAAGTTGGATGTTGCGGGGGATACCGTATTGGTGAAGACGGAGAGGTAGGAGGCGACTGACGGCCGATGGGGGCGGTGTTTCGCGGTTGGAGGTGGTCGGAGGATCGCGATGGCAGCCTGATACTGTGTCGAACATGTCGGACGAGCTCGAGCCCGTGGAAATTGGGAGAGCAGGAATCGGATTGCGGGATAATGCATCCGCGTTTAAATTCGTCTTACCGGCTTTGTACATGATCTTGTAATCGAATTCCGCTGATTTAAGTCGCCAGCGAAGTAGTCGTGGCGTCGGGTCTTTCGCAGAATTCATCCAGACGAGCGGCTGGTGATCAGTAATAAGATTGTATTTATACCCGTAAATGTATGGTCTGAAATATTGGGTGCAGTAGATAATTGCCAAACGTTCCTTTTCTATGGTAGAATAGTTCAACTCCCGCACCATGCAGGAGCCGAGAAGCGTGGGAAATCGGACGGTCTTTCCCCGATTCACCCTGACTTAATATTCCGCCTGTAGCGAAGCCTGACGCGTCTGTAGAGATATTAAACTCTTTTGAAAAATCTGGGTATTGTAGCAATGGTTCGTGTACCAATGGTGGAATCTTTCTTTAGCAATGTGGTCAGAGGTTTCGAGATTTGAGAGAAATTGGGTATGAATCGCCTATAATATCCGGATAAGCCTAAGAATTCTCGAAGATGTTTGACGTTTTTGAGTCACGGAAATTCTTTTACGGCTTGAGCCTTTTCCAGACATGGTTTTACACTGTTACGTAATTGTTACCTCACGCGTCGACGTTTTCCGAAAAAAAAATATATATATATATATTGATTATATATAAATTGATGTATTTCAATTAATTTATTAGCTTTATTAATTAATTAATTAGGACAATGGGCTGTAGGTAATTATAGAATGGGCTATCAGAGATAAGAAATTAATTAATTTATAAATTTGTGGTTGTAATTAATTATAGTTTTAGATTTTTGACCGATTTAAATTGATTTTTATAATAATGATTTTATCATGGGGAAAGAAATCGTAAATGAATAAAAAAATTGTGAAAAATTGAAATCTGATGTATTTTGATTTTATTATAAATTTTAATGGAATTATTAGTTTTATTAGCAAATTAATTGAGTTAAAAATTTTATTGATAATTATAAGATGGATTAGAAAATGTGATGTATTAACTGAAATTTATTGGGTTTGTTAAAGGTATTTATTTATGATGAATAATAAATTTTATGTAATTTAATGAAATTATAATGATATTAGGTAAGTAAAGATAGTTAATTAGATTATAATTAGTTATAATAAAGTGGTAAATTGAGAAATTAAGTTTAAAATTCAATTATTTAATTGAATTAGAATTAAATTTAAAAATATCTAATAGAAAGTTAGGGGTAATTTTATTAGATAGATTAGTAAATTAAACTATGGTTTAATTAATTAAATATAAAATTGTAATGATAGTATTTGTTGAAAAGTATATTTATTCATAATTAATAATAATAAGTTTTATTTAATTTAATATAATTATAATAATCTTGGGTAAGTGATAAAAATTATAATTTATTAATATTATATAATAAACAAATCCTTTACGCGATTATTTATTATTAAATCAGCTTTGCGAATCATTCGTAGAATTCTGTTCGGACACGGAATTATTTAAATTAAAATATCATTTACGAAGTTTGCTAATCCCCACTGTATACCTTGCATAAAAATTTCATATGGTACACATAAGGTGTCATGCACACCAGAAAATTAAAACGGCTGTCACGGTTAAACTACATATTATTTCGATTCCGAAAAATTAGTGAATATTCTTCAGACGTTCTAAAGTAAAGGTCAACAGCGTTTTTCTTAAAAATATCACTGTTATGTAGTAAAAAAAATCCGGAAAGTTCTCGCTTCGTGACTTGTTCAATACTTCGAACGCGGCTCGAGTCCGTCCCGACCTTCTGTCAAAGCCTCGTGCTGCGGACTCTCGAACTTCACGCCGTCACCTCTCATTGGTCAGGGTTTTTCGTTAATAACTCGTTAACAAAGTCGCAGATTGCATTTTCGCAAAGAAAAAAGTTACTTCAAATGATCACAGCTACCCCTCATTTTCGGCCATTAAAATAATTGTGGAGCACCCTGTATTTTATGATTCGAAATGGTTGTAACGACACAGTTACAACCATATCTTCCATCATATCTGATAGATCCGCAGTTTTAAAAATGTCTATTCTATTAAAAAGATCGATGAAATGGAAGTTACTCAAGAAATGCCCGATTTCATCAGTGAGGCAGGAACGCAGGGGCAATCGCGTGCACAATCAATCATCGAAGAAGGATTCACCATTACGGACTTCCGGTTCGTGGTAGAACAAGTGCTAGTGGTAGGGCACCACTCGAGAACTACGGACTCCAATTTCGCGTAAAAGATCCCTGTAATTGCGAATAAAAATTTTTATAAGAATACCGACGTCCTTTTGGTGAAAATTTTTTTGCCCCGAGAAATTTTTATAAGGGATCCCGTGAATGAAATTCGTAACGTACCATGCAGACTTCTGATCTGCTTTACACAAATCCGTGCAGCGGACGCCTAGTTCAAATTTGAACAGCTTTGCTTTGCCGGTACGCATGTTTATAATGTCTAACTCCTTGCACTCGAACTTTTTTGCGACGTAAAAACCGTCCACGTCTATTATAAAATCAGCTCCCGACATAATTGTATTTATAAATTTAATACACTTCACTGCACACCCTTTCACTGCGTGAGAACGATTTCATTTGCTCCGTGTTACGCTTCATCTATTTATTAACATACACACACGCATACTTCACCCTCTACAACGTCATAAAATGCGTGTGCGATAAGAAAACGCTGAATAGTTAAATTTCGACGCATCTACCCCTCTCTCACTCCAAACGAAATGCGAAACCACGCATCGTTCATAGCGGACCGAGCGGAAGAGAGAGAAACCGTTGCTCTGTGTCTACCCCTCTCTCTCACACCAAAAACCATGCTTCGTCGATGACGAAAAATGATCGAACGGCAGAGAGAAACCGATGCGATGCGTCTACCACTCCCTCTCACCCCAAAACATTTCCTACAATGTAAAAATGCAAGCGCGATAAAAAACGCTACATAATTAACCCTTTGCGGGCGGGACACTCCGACGCGCGAGTGTCCGCCTGGACGGGGAGGCTTGGGAGCATTTCGTGGGACACTAGTATACCCACGAAGATTCGTTTGCAACAATTATATAGTTCGTACTATATAAACAAATGGTTGCTAAATGATTTCCATCATGTCTATTAGACTTTTTATTGATAATTTCCATTTCATTTTTTAAAATCTTCTAGAATGTGATATTTCTGGGAACAGTTGGCTATACACATAAATGGTTTTTTCGGACGGATGTGTCATAGTAGAAACGTGTTTGTTTCCTTCCTTCTTTTATTTTCCGATTTGAGCACACAATGCAGTCCCTGCAGTTTCCATTACCGTCATGACGAATGATGTGTAAGCGATCATTTAGTCTTTTTGGCTTACTAGAGGTAGACGGTTCCGTATTCCTTTGAGATCCGTCACGAAAATCGCCAACGAGTTGCACTTGTATCCCAAGTACTCAGCAGGGTAACAATTCTCTTATCCTTCCAAGATAATAACAAAATTTCATCAGACCTATACGCAGCACTTTTGTTATCAGAAAATATTGGTTTTTTTATTACAACCGGAATGTATTTTCTATTTGTTTATATAGTACCAGTTAAATAGCAATTTTATTGCAACAGCGCATTTGCTAGTGGTATGATAGTGAAATATCTATCCGTAAATATAATGTGCCCTGCAACTTCAGGATGTAAATCTAATACCTTCTGGTAAAGATCCAGAACAATTTTATAACTAACGGGTAGATCAGATCGCACAAGATTTTCTGTGGTCAAACTACCATAATAGGGTAGAATATAGGGTAGAATAAATCACTAAGTGATTGCGGATTTCAAATAAGAAGGAAAATTCAAAATTTTTGTTTAGAAATATGACTTTATTCACTTAGATACTGTCCGCTCTTGTCGATGACATTTTGCCATCGTTCTGGCAGTGTCAAAATTCCACGTTCGTAAAATTTCTGATCTTTGCTATTAAAAAACTGAATTAAATGTGATTTGACATCATCAGCGTTATTAAAAATTTTACCATTTAAGGAGTTCTGCATGGAACGAAACAAATGGTAGTCTGAAGGCGCAAGATCAGGGCTACATGGTGGATGTAACAAAACATCCAAACCCAGTTCCAATAATTTTTGGCGAGTGACCAAAGACGTGTGGGGCTTTGCATTATCATGGTGGAAAACAACACCCCTACGATTTGACAATACCGGCCCCTTTTCTTGAATTGCATCACTCAGTTTGCGAGTTGTTGAACGTACACGTTTGAATTGATCGTTTGGTTTTGTGGCATAAGTTCAAAGTACAAGATTCCTTTATAATCCCACCAGACTGTCAGCACAATCTTTTTTGGTGAATCTGTGCTTTTGATGTCGTTTGGGCCGATTCATCTTTCATCACCCACGATCTCTTCCGATTAACGTTGTTATAAACTATCCACTTTTCGTCATCAGTAATTAGGCTTTTCAGAAATGGATCAGTTTCGTTGCGTTTCAGAAGCGAATCGCAGATGCTAATGCGTTGCGTCAAATGAATTTCCTTAAGCTGGTGAGGTATCCATAAATCGAGTTTCTTGACATAACCAAGCATTTTTAATTTTTTTCCAATGCATGTGTGCGATACATTGAGCTTCTCCGCAATATGACGTGTTGTGCTATGACGATCTGAATCGATAATGGCCTTGATATGGATCTTATCGACTTCAACTGGACGGCCATATCGTTGAGCATTTTTCAGTGAAAAATCACCAGAACGAAATCTGGCAAACCAATTTTGACACTGCCTTTCTTTCAAGGCTTCATTTCCATATACGGTACATAACTTCTTTTGTACTTGCGATGCGTTCTTGCCTTTTCGCAAGTAATACAATAAAATATGTCTGAAGTGCACGTCCTGTTATTCCATTTTTAATTGGGATAAAAACAAAACTAATGCACTAATCAATATAATGTTTTTACTAAATTAAAGGTAGAAGTCCAAACAATAAGGAAAAATTATAGGTTAGACGCTTTGACTACGTTAGTAAAACAAAAGAAACTGTAAAGTCCATCTACCGACAAAATCCGCAATCTCTTATTTGCCAACCCAATAGAACGGGTAATTTTTGTTGCAGAAGTCGTTGTGGTTGTAGTTGTTGATGACACGATTTTTTCTTTATTTTTTAAAATATTGTCCGTATTGTTGAAGTCGACAAATTTAATTCAGTGACGATATAAGATTGCCATTAGCCCGCATCTGAATAGTCTTATCACCTGCATTTTAGTTTCCAGCGAAATGCTTTTTCTTGTCGCTTTACTTTGATTTTTTTGCAGTCACACATCGTAAGAACTAAAAATTGCCGAATTTATCACAATAAAATAAAATATTATGTCTATATCTTTATACACCTAGTAACGTTGATGACAGCTAATAAATCAACTGTGACGCAGGAAAGATGCGTTCGTACTGTGACTGCGACTTCGGGGAATACAGTTGGAATCTTTATTCTGGACAGACTAACAAAAGAGCGTTGAAAAAGATACATAGTGTACACCGTCGCTATATAGTGCACTGCTTTTGGTTGATGCATGGCCGTTTCATTTGCACACATATAAACAAGTAACAATACAGTGTGCGATTTAAGAGAACCCCAATACTACCGGGTAATACTGAAACAGCGTTAAGCGGAGCAACGTTAAGCGGGGTCTTACTGTATTTCTACAACCGAAGTCTTCGAGTTTAGTCTTTTGGGAATCTAAATTTTCCACTTGCGAACTTCAGACTTCGATATTAAAGCGTCAGTTTTAGTGGATGTAAACCTCTAAAACTAATATACGTATATGGTTTTTCTTCTATGCGTGGGTTGTCATAGTGTGCGGCTACCCGCCCTGTTAACAATGGCGGCCATCTGATCGGCGACCAACGCTTCGTCGTTGGGTCATCCGGGCAGCCATCTGGTGACCTCGCGTCGATCCTGCGCTTCTTGTGTGCCTGTGCCTCATGTCGTTGGAAGCCCTCGTCCCGATCTGACAAGTAGCCTAAAGTCTTGCAGACTTTGTCTCTTTCGTCTGTTGCCGTCTGGGCGAGGTCGTCCAGCGACCACGATTTCTTTAGAGGTGAGGGGGGCTGCACCAAGCTGTTGGCGCGGCCGGAACGGAGAATATTCCTCTTCCAACGCAATTACTTCGTGCCTAATCGGGTTGAGCGGCGCTGCCATGGACTCACCATACCCGCAAGGGGGCTGCGGGATCCACGCTCAGGCTGGGATAAGCCTGACGACGCCCTGCCTCTTCTGGCGCGCCTGCCGATAAGGTTGTTGCCCGGGGCCTTCAACTGGTCTTCTGGGACTCGGGGCACTATAGCCGTCTCCAAGTACGAGCTGCCCTGGGTCTTAGATACGTTGGGGTTAGAGACCCGCCCTATTGCCATTGGATTAGATCCAGTTAGTTTCTTGTCAATGGTGGAAGTTAGTAAATTACGCAAATCCATAAGCAAAATTATATTATCACGCGGTTCGGCCATTATGGCCGAATCGCTGTAGGGGCATGTTTCCCCGCTCAATATTGAACCTAACCAAGGGAGAAGAAAGGAGAGAGAAAAGAAAGAAAAGGAAAAGGAGAAAAAGAGTAGAAACACAGTAGAAACATCTACTACTCACGAAAAGAAAAATAACCTTCCTTCTCCTTATTTAAAGTTGTCGAGCCCCGATAAGCGGGTTCAAGAGGTCAGCCCCTATCGGCACCACTGACTCTAATAAAAAATGTTACGGGTTAGGCCCACGCCATGATGATGAAAATGGTTTAACGTCACCTCAGGATCCTCGGCTGCACCCTGCATTCGATTGGGTGCTTCACAAAAGTCCTTTCGGGTAGGATTTGTTCGGAATCAATAGTACTCTCGCGTGCGGTGGTAGAAAGTTCTTTATTTCGCGGACTATGTCTGCGGACGAGTCGCGATGCAGTGATCGAGTTTGATTTTTCGTTTCGCCGTTTGCTCTGGTAAAATTCTTGAACAACCCTGATTGGTCAACCCCACGCGTTGGGCCTTTCCAATCAGCGTTGCTCATTTTGTCCTTTTTACCGCCCGCCCCTTACGCTCTTTGCGTATTTTCGGGACGGCGTGATAATCGGAGGGGATGATGAGTTGTACGTGATAACGTGTGGAACTTTTCCTCCGGGTCACCCGCGTCGGACCACATGGCCTTTGGGTCGCTGGGTCCACTTCGAGTACCCTTCGGAAACTCTCCTAATTTATGACGGTCTCTTTAGCTATTGTGGAATTTCTTAAAAGACTCTATTGCAAACATGTGCTATCAAGGTTTGGAACTTGCCTTCTCAAAAATAGCTTCTTCGAAGGAGAGTCATAAATTACGCTGACCGTTTGCACGAGGACTGAAGATCTTATTGTGCGCACGACTGGTCGCTACAGTCCCGAGCTAGGCATGCTGCGATTTACCCTACGCAGCGTCGGGTATGAGGACACGCACCGACCACGCCATCCTCCATACTTGCTCCCAAGAGCGGGAGTTTAACCCCCGGATAGGCTCCTAACAGCAGAACGGGGCGGTCCTCCCACTTTAAACATGCGAAGGTCACGGGCTCTTTGCCGGCACGAGTCCGGACTTACGCACACCCTTATTTCCCTTGCAGAAGTTAGGTACTGACATCACGCCCTGCCACGGTCAGGGTGGGACTACCCAACCCCTTGGTTAGTCTCCAGGGAATATCCTTCCCGCCTCGACCGCAGCCGGGGCAGGACCGCTATGCCGGAGCTCCCAGCTGCGGTCGACTTGTAATCGCCCGGATGCGAGCCCACCCACTCCCATCTCCGGTAAGCACAATGGTAGACCCATTCAGTCCCGTAGACCGTATTTATAGCGTCCCGAAGCATTCATAACTCACATGGAGTTTGTCGTTTATAGGCATGCCCCAATCCAACCAAGAGGATGATCCCGTTTATAGGGCATCTCGGATTCACACAGGGTTCCCCGAGGGGGAACCATCCGTTCACACTTTCGATCACAGAGCCACCGGTTGTGTGCAAGGGAGCACCGCACGCATGCGCACGGACCTGTGGGCTGAGTGGTTAACACATCAGCTGGTACCACCGTCCCTGCCTCAGTTGTGAGCCTGAACCCCGTCAATGAAAACAGCCGATACCATCGTGAAGGTGGGGAAGATTTGGACTGCAGAGGCTATGGCCGGAGGCCGTAGTTGCGCGTGACAGTCCCATAGCCGGCCTCATTTATTTACATGGCAGCCACCAAATCCACTCTCGATGGTTTGTTATTCCCCCGTGTGATATTTTTAAAAATATTCTTCCACTGCGACTGTAACATAAAAGTAGAATTAGAAGTATACAGGGCGTTATCTGGCCACAAAGTGGAGAAGGCGATACCTTCTAGTGAAAGGACCGTGATTGACCTCTCGGTACTTAACCCAGAACCCCCGAGGGAAAATGTCGTCTACAACAATTTTTTATTTAGTTTTGCCAACAGGTAGATAAAATTTTCAGTGTGCATATAAATTATCCAGATCTACAAATCACATGGTTTACATTTTCATTATAAGATCAGATAAAATGTTGAAGAGACTTAATTATTTGTTGTCATTCCAACTAATTGCAATATTTGCACAGATTTTGTTATTCAGTGTCTTGTAAATTACTCTAGTAAACTAACATCGCAGAGAAATCAAGTTATTTGTTCCAATTTTAAAACAGTTATTTTGTTTTAAAAGATCTCCGAATCTTATGGTTACTCACTCTATATGAATCGATACCGGATCAAAGTAGTTACGGGAAAGTTATCGACCAAGTGGTCATCTGCTGGCAAGTGTAGGAAGTAGCAGTTACAATGTATACCAGACGTGATCATCTCGAGCTTCTCCTGTAAAGATAAGTTATCGCGAATTACTGAAAACCGAAGTGGCTATAACTTTCAATGAAGGTCAAGTAGAAGACATGTTTATTAGAATGTTTTCCATTGTTTTTGTGTCTTCTGTCCCTTCCCGAAGTAGGTCCCATATATTACATAGGTCCCATCTATTAATTAATTGATACGCTTCAGAATAATATCAGCTACATTCGCTAAATAACTAGACAAGTTAATGCAGCCGAGCATAGAATCGTTTTGAAAGTAAAATTAATCGTGCGAAACCTATCCTTGCACATGAGTCATAAAGATCTCGCAATTAGAGTGTCATAATTGAATCATAGGGTGCACGTCAGAGTGACGTACATGGTAAAATCAATTTCTATGTCTAACCAAACTAGTGAAATAGGAAATGAAAAGTATATAATGTTAAATCGCTAATTTTGACATTTGATTCTTTTTGGTAATAACGTGTGTTTTAAAAATGTCAAACTTCTTGAAACATATTGCTACGCAAGAGAGGTATAAAATTAGTAATAAAAGTTAAAAAATATTTATTTTTATAACTTCTCAACTTAATTTTACAAGGCATTCGAATACTTAGGTAGCATAGAAATTCGATACTTTTTAAAATTTTTTAGATTATGTAGGCAACGTTTCATATTAAATCGGAAGGCTCTTGTATTTTAACATTTATATACTCTACTTTGATATACTGTAAAGGATTTTTTCCCTTCAATATATATTTATTTAAATATGTGGCGCTAAAGTCAAAGCATATATCTTTTATTGAAACTCCAATAGTTATAACCTCATTTAGAGCTTCTTCTATTCTTACTATATTGACGCGATTTTGTTTCGAAAACATTTTCAGTAACTGACAAAATAACGTTAGATAAACTACAAAAACTTAAACTTGAAAGATAATGCACTAATTTTAAATATTGTGACAACGAGACATCTATGTCATGTGTACGCATCACATGATGCAAGTGGTCGTTCCATCCATAAATATTCTGTGTGCCCAGTTCATATATTTGGTGTAAATTTGGTGGTGTGTGCCCAGTTTTTAATAGCATTAAATATTAAACTTGTTTAATTACTATAATATAAAAGGACTATCCGGTGCTACATGACCAACGTTTTTAAAGAAATAACTGATCGAATGCAGTAAATAAAAATTCAATTAAAAGTAGCAGTACTTTATACAGGGTGTTCCACAATTATTTTAACAGCCAAAAATGAGGGGTAGCTGAGGTCATTTAAAGTAACTTTTTCCTTTGCGAAAATGCAATTCGCGACTTCGTTTGCGAGTTATTAATGAAAAACACTGACCAATGAGAGACATTGGCGCGAACCACAACGTTATCGATCGACCGAGCGGCACGTGCTCTTACCGCTGAGTTTGACAGAGAAGGTGTTCGAATCATTGAACAAGTCACGGAGCATGAACTTTTGATATTTTTTTTACCATGTGACAGTGATAATTTCAAGAAAAACGCTGTTCATCCTTATTTCAGAATGTCTGAAGAATGTTTACTAAATTTTCGGACCCGAAATAATATGTAGTTTAACCGTGACAACCGTTTTAATTTTCTCACGTGTACCATATGAAATTTTCACGTGATATGTACAGTGAAGATTAACAATAAGTAACCCGGTCGAAGTACGTAAATGATATTTGAATTTAAATAATTCCGTGTCAGAACAGAATTCAACGAACGATTCGCAAAGCTAATTTAATAAATAATAATCGCGTTAAAGGACGTAAGGAATGTGTTTGTTAGAGAAATATGAAGAATATTATCAATAAGAAACTCACCCATTTAGTTGAAGATGCATTTGCTGGCTGGAATTGTGACTCACGATGTCGAAAGGCACTGACTTCGTACAACACACTGATCACTTAATGAATCACTGATAATCCGGAAACACTTATAACGAAATATCACTGAGACTCGTTTCCGGATAATCGTTTATGCGACGCGATCGTTCGGGAGTCGACGTTTCATTGCCGAAAAATCCAGGCCTCGACCATGGGTGGGCCCTTGTCATTCATCGTTCGGTCGTCCGAGGAAATGACATCCGATACCATTTTCTTTGAACAGCCGTTAATTATGTCCTAAGAGCGCAGGGTATCGTCGGTGACAGCGGGTCGGCCGCAGTTCACGTTCCTGCACACCGTATTTATTTAATATGGCGCCGTGCCCGTCGCCGATCTTCCACACCCCGTGAGGTATCCTATGGAGGGGTAGGGTGTTTTTTATGGAATCGTTTAATCCCTCGTTAAAAATTGGTGGCCCTGAAAAGGGCCGATTAACGTCAGCGGTAATATTGTTCAAAATGTCTCCCTTTAACCTCGTTACACCATTCGGCACGGCTTACAACTTGTCGCTGGACTTTTTCCAATGTAATAGGTGTTATCGTTGCGACAGCTGCGTGCATTCTCATGACTATGTCATCGACGCTATTCGCCGCTTCCTTGTACATCGCATCCTAGAAGTAGACAAAATTAATCTAAAGAAACAGTAAAAAAATGCAATAATAATTTGAAAATATTCGTTCCTAAAATTACCTTTAGATATCCCCCAAAATAAAAATCCAATGGATTCAAATCAGGTGACCGTGGGGGCCACGGCAAAGGTCCGCCACGGCTGGTCCACCTGTCTCGAAAGGTTTCGTCTAGATTGGCGCGAACATCTGTGGCGAAATGGGCCGGAATACCGTCCATTTGATAAAACATGTTCTGCCGGAACTCCAAAGGAATGTCTTCCAAAAGCTGTGGCAGAACATGTTTTAAAAAAATTTTCTACGCTGGACCTTCCAACCTATTAGGAAGGATGTACGGCCCAACGATAAAATTGTCACAAATTCCGGCCCATACATTTACCGAGAAGCGAACCTGCGCATGGTGTGACCGAAGCGCACGCGGATTCTCGTCTCTCCACAAATGCAAACTATGGGCATAAAACACCCTTCTCTTGTGAAGAGTGCTTCATCTGTCCATAAAATGTATTTGGAGAACGATGGATTTTGCGCTACTTCTCCTAGCAGCCACCTTGAATATTGAATCCGTTGATCAAAATCGGTGTCCAGTAATTTCTGCACCCGTATGAATTTGTATAGATGCAGAGAATTATCCTGTAGGATACGATGTACGGTAGTACTGCTGACACTAGAAAAAAATACATACAAATGCATAAACATTTACAGATCAAGAACATTTTTTTTACGTAATTAATAATTATGGTTACTCCTCTATTAGCGCCTGTACATCATTTTCTGATCGGAGGGTCCGTGCAGAAAATGATCTACCCGTCCCCTCGTCATTTGATGATGAGATGCCGCGGGAATAAAAGCGTTGCGCCAATGTGCGTACGGCATATTCGGTTGGTGTACTCAAATTTGGGAATTCTTCCTATAATCTCCTCACAGTCGCGGCGGCATTTCCTTCGCACTGCGCGAATATCCAAAATATTTGGTACTGTTCCCATGGTTTCCCCATTTTAGAAAACTTCACAGCGTGTTCTCTGACACTGTCAAACGCTTTGTGGCCCTTCTTCTCACGTTGCGAGCCCACTATCGTTTCAAAAACATACAAGCATCGCACAATTCGATATTTGTTGTATGGCCTTTCGTCTGTTTGACAAAAATACCTTGTTTTAATCTTTAAAACACCTTTACAGACAAACCAATAGAAAATTGGACTAAATGAAACGTCTTCGTGAAAAATAAAAGTTGACTTACCTTCTGAAAAAAATTCATTTTTACTTATTATTTTTGAATGTGCAAAATGAATAAATTACTTTATAGGAATGAATCTAAAAGTAAGATATTTGAAATATATTGCATCAAGCAGTGTTTACGCTCAGATAAATATTCATTCTACTCTTTTGAAATGTTTATGTTGGCAGAGATTATGTGAGATCTGATCCTTGGTAATGGCGAGCGTGAATGATGTACTGTCCGTGATGGAGAAGAAGCACGTGTAAACTGGGTAGAGGCACGTCGTGAAGTGAAAGTTGCGATACCTGAAACGATCAAAGGGCGGAAGAGGAAAACAGGATATAGGTGGCGCGCTAGGAGCCAGGATATAGGGTGACGAGCTAGGAGCCCGCGGGTCGTTCGAAGTGTTTCTTCTTACACTCCCCCTCAAGCCGAGGGCGAGTAACGTCGACACCCCAGTTCATTCCTAAGAACTTGACGCACTTTTCGTGCTTTAGTCCTAGTAGTCCCTTGGTTAGGATATCGGCGGGCATCTCTCCCGTAGAGATGTGCTGAACTCTTGCCTTCCCGTCCTGCAAGACCTCCCGTACAAAGTGATGCCTCACGTCGATGTGTTTACTTCTGGCGTGGAAGGCCGGATTCTCGGCAAGCTTCTGCGCACCAAGATTATCGTTGAACACCACCGCATCGGCCAGATCATCGAATCCCAATTCGACGAGAAACCCCCGGAAATAGAGGCACTCCTTCACACCTTCGGTGAGCGCCATGTACTCCGCCTCGGTCGAGGAGAGCGCGACGGTTCTCTGCTTCCTGGATTTCCAAGATATTGGTCCGGAGCTTAGGATTGTCGTGTATCCCGTGTACGATCGACGATCACTCAGACAAGACGCTCAATCGGAGTCGACGAAGCACCTGAGGGGGTTACCTGACGGTTTGAATGTTATTCCCATCCCTATGGTCCCCCTGAGGTAACGCAGAACTCTTTTTGCCGCCATCCAATGAGTACTATCGTGGCAGTCATTAAATTGGCTCGGTGAGCTGACGGCGAAAGCGATGTCCGTCCTGGTAGAGACGGCGAGATACATGAGAGCTCCGATGAGTTCCCTATATGGTCTTTTCGATGCTTCTGGATCCGAAGGAATGCTTGACTTCACGAGCTTGATGCTGGGATCCATCGGGGTCTTTGCCGCTTTTGAATCCATCATCCCGAAGCGGTCCAGAATTTCTTTAATATAGCTCGTTTGAGTCAAGCGGATGGTGTTTTTGCATCGAGAGAATTCAATCCCCAGGCAATAGCCGATCTCACCGAGGACTTTGACGTCGAATTCCTGGCCGAGACTCGCCCTTATTTCCTCGATTCTTGTTGAGTCTCTTGAGGCGATTATTATGTCATCGACGTAAACTGCGATCAAGGTCAAGTCCTCACCCTTCCCCAGCCGATAAGTGCATGGATCTGCATTGGTGGGCGCGGCGCCCAGCCTTCGGAGGGATTTGTCGAGTGTTGCGTGCCATGTTCTCCCAGCTTGGCGCAGTCCGCACAATGCCTTTTTCAGTAGGCACACTTTATCGCCAGATTTGAGATTTTTAACTAAGGACTTGGCCTGTTTACATATCTCGCTGTCTTTCCCTTCTTTGTGGATGAGGGATTCCAGCGCTTCGATGACGAGTTTCGGAGGTTCCATAAAAATTTCTTCCTCGAGAACTCCATTCAGATAGGCAGTCGTAATGTCCAGTTGATGTATCTTCATCCCCAGTTTCGTTGCCAGTGCGGCGATCAGCCGAATGGAGCTTATGCGCGCGACTGGAGCGAACGTCTCGTTGAAATGCACTCCTGGACGTTGAGCGAAGCCTTGCGCGACTAAACGCGCCTTCCTCTTGTCGATCGTTCCATCGGACCTGTATTTGTTCCGTAGCACCATGCGGCTTCCGATGACCTGTACGTTATTGGGTCGATCCACGATTTCCCAGGTTTTATTTTTTATTATCGACTTCAGTTCGGCGGCCATGGCATCGAGCCATTCGTCGGACTCCGGTCCGCTTACGGCCTCGCTTATGGGAATCTCCGAAGCGAAGGCGAATTCCTCACTGGCATATTCGGCGTTGGGGTCGACAGTCCGATACTCCTTTCGAGGTCTCCCCCTCAATCCAGTACGTATCAACCTGGGCCTTCCTCGTGCCCGCATCAAGTCGGTCGGTTGTAAGTTCCCCCCATCTTCCTCTTCGTCCTCGCTCTCTTGTCGATCTTCCGCAGGCGAAGTTCCGGCGTCGTCGACGGCGGGATTCTCCGAGCGTATCGTTTCGGCGGGATTCCTCGAGCGGGTTGTTTCGATGAAGACCTCCCGAGGAATCGGCTCCGAATTCCGAGTTTCCTTTTCTTCCTCCACGACGAGGTCTTCGGGGACGAACCTGCAGTACTTACCTGGAGGGGTGTCGAAGTCCTCCCTAAAGACGACGTCTCGAGCGATGACGACCTTCTTCTCGTCGGGTACCCACACTCTATAGGCCTTGGAGTGGTCCGAATAACCGAGGAAGATTCCCTTTTTGCTCCGTTCATCAAGCTTTCCCTTTTCGGGTTTTGAATTCAGGAAGAAGACCCGGCAGCCGAACTCTTTGAAGCCGCTCACATCCGGTACATTTCCAGTCCACGCTTCATATGGCGATTTTCCGTTTAGGCTCCTCGCAGGACATCGGTTGCGGATGTAGTTTGCAGTTGATATTGCTTCGGCCCAAAAGTTGGAGGGAAGTCCAGACTGTATAAGAAGGCATCGAGCCATGTCGAGTAAGGTGCGATTTTTTCTCTCTGCAGTCCCATTCTACTCGGGATTGTGAGCGACTGTGAGTCTCCTGGTTATTCCGTGTTTCCTCATATAAGAATCGAATTCATTATTGAGGTATTCCTTTCCATTGTCCGACTGCAGATACTTAATCCTTTTATCCTTGTGATTCTCGACCTTCCTATGGAATTCTTTGAACTTTTCGAAAACCTCGTTTTTTGACCTTAAGAAATATACCTCGCACCACCTTGTGGAGTCGTCGATGAATGTCACGAAGTACCTGGCCTTGTTGAGTGACTCCACTCGCATAGGCCCGCAAACGTCAGAATGTATGATGTCGAGCAGGCCAGTTTTCCTATGCGAGTTCTTCGGCAACGGTGTTCTAGTCATCTTACCCCGTACACAGACGTCGCACTCGAGTTTAGCGTCGGTTTGCTCGAAATCGAGTCCTTTGAAGGTTCCGCTGTTTTTGGCTTTGGCGAGGTCCCCGAAATTCAGATGTCCGAGTCGACAATGCCAGGTCGTAACGGTATTTGACGACTTCTGCGAAGATTCCGTTGAGACTCTACACTCTTGATCCTCGTGCTGTTGTACAAAGTAGAGCCCGTTGATCTTCTCGGCCCGCATCTTGATGTTTCCGTTGAAATCCGTTATGAGCGCTTCGTTTTTCTTAAAAATTACATCGTGATTATTCTCGGTAATTTTGCTCACAGACAGCAAATTCGAACGTAAGTCGGGTACATGCGATGTGTCGTTCAATTGAATTTTATTCCGTTTACCGGCGACGTCGGTTGAAAACGTAACGGTTCCTCTGGCTTTAATCTCAGTGGAATCGTGATTAGCTAAATTCAACTTACGGTTTTCCATGCTTAGTATTTTCGAGAAATCGTCAAGTTGCTTACAGAAATGCGAGGTGGCGCCGCTGTCCAAGCAACACTTCCGCTCGGCGTGTTCGTTGTGTCGTCTTCTCGCTAACATGGCCGCGTCGCCCATGGCCGACTCCTCCGATGCTCGCAGACTTACGTTTTCTTCAGCGTTCTTCGCGTCATGAGGAGTTTGATTGTCCTTACTCCAGCAATCAGCAGCCTTGTGTCCGAATTTCCCACATCGGTGGCATTGGAATTTGAATTTTTTCTCTGATTTTGGCAATTCCTTTGTCATTTTGAAATTCGAGCGATATTTTACATCCCTGCTAGCCCACATGGCGTTTTGTGCACCGTTTAGCACGTCACCTTTTCGAGCGTCGCTCTCTTCTATTATTTTTATGCGAAGAACATCGGGGGTCGGCAATTTGTCGCGGGATTCGATCGCGCATCTAAAATTCTCGAAACTCGGTGGTAAGCTGTATAAAAGCATAATCGCGTGCAAGTCCGGGTTAATATCGACCTCCATTTCACTTAGTTTGTCGACCGCGTCGAAGAACCTATTCACGTGTTCGTGCACGTCTCCGCCATCTTCCATGCGCTGGAGGGTCAATTGTTTTAAGAGCGTCGCTTTTCTCGCTGGCCCCTTCGATTGATATATGCCCTCTAATTTCAGCCAGACTTCGCGAGACGTCGTGCACCCTTTTACCTGTTTCAGCTCAGAAGGGCTGATCGATAAGATAATATCGGATTTGGCTTTCTTATCGTTCGTTATCCACGCGCTCTTCGCGGCTCGTTCCGCGTCGGTTGACTCGGCAGTCGGTTGTATAAATTCACCACTCACGTAGGACCACGCGTCGTTTCTTACCAGTAACGCTTCCATTTGCATCTTCCACGTGTCATAATTTTCTTTGTTGAGGGTTTCAATTCTCGACATGCTGAACGCGTACATTTTTGTTCTCTAACGATCGAGCCGCGTGATTCTACTCTCAGTTAACTTCCGGCACAATACAATTCCGAATTTTATTTCCACTCGATATTCGGTCATTCTGGGCCCATAACCTGTTGGCAGAGATTATGTGAGATCTGATCCTTGGTAATGGCGAGCGTGAATGATGTACTGTTCGTGATGGAGAAGAAGCACGTGTAAACTGGGTAGAGGCACGTCGTGAAGTGAAAGTTGCGATACCTGAAACGATCAAAGGGCGGAAGCGGAAAACGGGATATAGGTGGCGCGCTAGGAGCCAGGATATAGGGTGACGAGCTAGGAGCCCGCGGGTCGTTCGAAGTGTTTCTTCTTACAGTTTATTCCTTAAATTATTACACATTTGTCAATTTCTTTTTCTACAAGTTTGTACTATGACTATAGTTTTATCAAATATACTTTCAAAATTGGACCAAAGTTCTAAGCTATTTACCAGCATGTAATTGTTTGGAACGGCATAGATCGGTAGAAATGCTACATGAACATATAGATGCTTGATACCTAGAAGTAAAAAAATTTTCGAACAAACTTTTTGTTGGTCAATCGTTTAGCAGCTCGGTATTTAATTTTGTACTCCAACTTTTAGCAGTTATTCAAATCCAAATAAACGTTTCAAAAACTATCGAGTAGAGAATTTAAGAATATATACTATAATATTACTGTAGATAGCTACTGCGTTAGATACAATTAAACAATGTGTTCTTATCATTATTCGTAAATAAATTATAATGTTGTTACAATAAACACAAAATGTAAAACAGTATAAAATGAAATTAAGAACAGTATATGTATGCGATGGCTCTACATGGTCTATTATTAAAACTGGATTAGTTATTACTTTTTGGGTTTACCGCAAGTGTATTCGCTGGGAAGTTGTACGGCCACCATGTGCACCGATGGTCGCTAGAACGTCATTTTTTCTTCGACATAACTCCAGACTCAATAAGTGATTTCTGACGCGTTGTATTATATACATACATATTATACTACATACATAACATACTACATATTATAACGGGTCCGAAAAATTAGTAAATATTCTTCAGACATTCTGAAATAAGGATGAACAGCGTTTTTCTTCAAATTATCACTGTTACGTGGTAAAAAAAATATCAAAAGTTTATGCTCCGTGACTTAATCATTGATTCGAACGCGGCACACAGTCACCCCTTCAGCTGTCAAACTCAGCGGTAATAACTCGTTAATAACTCGCAAACGAAGTCGTGGATTGCATTTTCGCAAAGGAAAAAGTTACTTCAAATGACCTCAGCTACCCCACAGCGAGACATTTTTGGGACACCCTGTATATTCCGTAAGTCGCCACAGACTGAGACGTATTTAATGGACGACTTTTGGTCCACACGTTACTTTACAACGGTGTCTGACTTGGGATATAAATCTTGGGATCACGTATGCTACGAACGGGCAGTTTACAAAACAGCACTTACCAGTGATGTTCGCGACGGAATGCTGATCAGGTAGAGCTCGGATCAATCTGGTAGGCCTTCCTCCTTGGATGAGCTTCTGGAATTTCGTTGACGCTGTGGCTGCTTTGGACGGTACTGGATACGCTCCGATCAGGCCCTCCGGCGATTGAAATCACGAGACGCGAGAATGGAACGAATATTGTCCGAATTAACAATTCAGCCTCTAAGCTGGTATCGTCGTCCAGAATGTTTTGGTATCGAAAGCTATGTTAAAGTATGCTCGAAGTTAACTAGTCGCGAACTATCTTCTTGTACGCGACGCATCCAGGGTGAGCGTCCAACACACGTTTAAGAAGGAGCTATGAATTTAATGCGTACGTGTTCGTGCCGAGCATTCAGGTGGATCTCTCTAGACACACGAACATGTACGACGGAGGGAACGCGAGGACTTCCAGGAGCGACTGGTCTTTCTGCGAACCGTAATCTGCGACCGAAGCGTGCGCCGGAACTGCTTCGCTCGACTGGGCTTGAGAGTGTAGTGAGGAAGCCGCGAAGATGCGATACTGGTCGCGCGCCGCGGTACAGAGTCTCAACTATTGCAATTTAATGGATGCTTCTAATGCGCGTGAAAATTACAATTTTTATGTTACGGTTTCGAATTTTGGGGAGCGGGTAGAGGAAGGTAGAGCGCACACAATGATGGTAATTAGATGTTCAAAAGTTGTATTATGCAGTCGGTACGCGTCGGTACATATTGGCGATTATTGGCGGTCGGTGATAGAATATGAATGGGCTTACGTTACTATAAATAATACGCTATGAATGTGGTGTATTGATGCTGCTTAACGTCTAAGTGGGAATAGAGCATATCTTATAACCTGTTGCATTAACTTATGTACTACGACGCATAAGTCACATTATTTATAAGTTAGAGTTAAGCAACACGTCCGAGGGACGTGACACAAGACACTCGTCATATATGCGCAAAATCGTCTTGAGTTAAGTCTCCGCCCCGCGGAGAAAGTTTTTTTTGTGTGTATGTGGTGGGGTAGATCTGTTCCTACCAGTAGTTCCGGCTTACTGGAGGAATGACGTTCTTGGTATTGACTGCATGTAGTGGAGTTCTAGAAGAAATGTGGTTGACGGAGAAAATTTGCAAAAAACTCCATATTATGGGTGGGGTGGTGGGTGCGGGAAGAAGAATGAAAGGGAAGTTTAGGTGTGTTGATTGTATGTTTGTCTGTTTGTTGGCATGGGAAATGTTAGTGTGTATGCAGTTTGAAATTATCTAGTGATGGAGTGTGAAAAATAATTATTGGTATTTGGTGAGGTGAGGAGTTTAGGTAGAGTATGATGAGGTGGACAATATTTGTAAATGCAGCGTGCACAAGGTGTGTTGAGTCTGTTTCGAATTGTTGAAGCTCCTATACTGTAGGTGAAGTTGCAGTTGGGAATGTCCTGATGTAGGAATGCAGTACGTGTCCTGTGATGTAAGTTGTAAGAAGCTGGGTGAATTACTAACATGCCTGTGGAGTGCTTGTATTTAGTTTGAGAGAGTAGGAGGCTGTAAAGTAACGAAGCTGTATTATGTGAAATATAGTGAAAAAGAAAAGTTGGTGAGGTGAAATCAAAACCTTCGGCGGCCAGAATGGTCCTCTGAGCGATCCACATCGGCTGAGTCCATTCGAGTGCTGGGAGGGTTATAGACAACACAGAAGGTGGTTTTAAACTCAATGGAGTAACAGCGGTGGCCTGGATTGTTGTGATGTGAGAGGCATCAGCAATATAATAGATGAAAGAGTTAAGTAGAAGGATAGCAACTCTTCCTTGATGTCTGTTGTGATCTTTACGGATGATGTTGTAGCCAGGGATGGTAAATGTAGTGCATTGGTCTAACCAGGTTTCGAAAATTTAAGCTACTTGAATCTGGTCGGTCTGTAGGACATGAATTAATTCCTGTCTTTTATGTAGGACAGAGTTTACAGAGAGATTACGGTTTTGGGGAATTTTAATCAAGGGTGGAAAGGATTTGAAGATAAGCTTGAAACTTTTCGGTATTGGTATTGCATGTTAGGAGTAGGCGATTGAGGTTGATGATGGTGGGTAGCATGAGATGTATATCGGAAAATTGTCTGAGTTCTTGGACGGCGGAAATTAAGTTGGATAAGTCGTTGGATAAGTCGTTGTCATAATGAGGATTGTTACTGAGTGGAAGAGGAGGCAGAGATGGCTATTTGAGCATATGAGAGGGGAAATATGGATTGCGCAGGTTGCGTAGGTTGGTGGTATTGTTTGGCGACGAATTGATCCGGGCTAAAGAGTGGTTCCGCCTGGTGGGCTCGCTGCAGGTGGGAACACCCCCGGTGTGTGCCGTACCGGGAACGTCGCCCAGTTTTTACTATTCTGGGCACGCAGTGCGAGTTATTTGGGCGCATACGCTGGATGGGTGTCGCTTTTTTGTCTAGGTATTTAGCCAAGGCCGGGCACTCACGGAAGTTGGTCGTGTGGGAGCCATTGTAGTTGAAGGATTTAGGGGTGATTTCAAATGGTTTTGAACAATCTTTGGATAGGTGAGGCCCTGCGCATTTAACACATGCCGCGGGTAGATTGCAATTGGAAGAGAAGTGTCCGAAAGCCTGACATCTGCTTAGTCCTGGACATGTATTTGTGCCAGTATACTGTGATCGGGAATAGGAATTTGATTTTATAGATATCCTGAATGAGGGGGGGGGGGTGGAGGTGCAAGCGTTTTTGGAGTCGTTGTTCGATGTGTCAAACGCGGTGAAAGAAGCGAAAGGGTTATGAACAGGGATATTTTTTTAGGGGAGGGAAGCGGAAAAATCTTCAATAAGATACCCGGGGTGGGCCATGTTCCCCGGGATACGGGATTCTTATGTCGGGAGTGCGCTCAGAGCGTGGGCTCCCCGCCACAGATGCAGACATTCCTTCGGGACATCGGCGATGTCGCCCGACCACCAGTACGACTGGCTCGGCCGTCTGGCACTGCGTGGCCCTCCTCGGCGCATTGCCGCATCGCACGCATTACGAAAGCACCTCAGCTTAGACTTTTCGGAGCCGAAATATCCAACTCCCGAGCTGCTCACTTGAATATTGGCACGTCCATCTTAGCTGATACGAACAGTTGTCACGAAGATATTTTGCCACGCGCTAGGTATCTTGACCAGGGGAAGGTGGCATGCGGGGCAGACGAGAACCTGAGAGGTGTGCTCACGACGGCCCGAGCACTTCAAAGGCGCCACTTGAAAAGAGCGGTAAGGCAAATTTCTAAAAGAAAGGTCGGTATGCGAACATAGCACGCATTGTATAGTGAGATTTATAATCATAAATAAGCAAGTCTAAATCTGGAGGAAAAGATTTTCAAAGCTGAACTCAGTCTGGTTTGAAGCGTCGAGCGGTCTAGATAGATCTAACGAGTGAGAAAATCGGAAAATAAATTCTCTTGGTAAAAAAGTCTCTAAATAAAGTCTATTGGTAAATAAATTGTTTGGTAAAAGTTTTTTTGGTAAATATCATCTTGTGAGTTAATAATAACAATTAGAAATTTTCAACCCATATATTTATTCATTGCTGAAATAGAAACTTTAGCCTCGGACAAAAATTAATCTATTGTTTACTTAGGACTGAGATTCGAAAATATCAGATTACGTTCCCGCCAGTTCCGTCAGCGCGCACCGACGGTGATGTAAACTGTATATCAAAGATACCGCAATATACCATCGCCGTGTCGTTAGAACACACCGCGCTCTGACTGTTAGTGATCCCAGTACCGCGTATACAATGTAAGACGCGATGAATGACGATGATGACATAAAAGGAGAATATTACAAACAGTGCAGTGTGTGCAGCAAAATACAAATACTGCAAATACAGATGGATTTGCATTTATGGCAGGACATGTGGAATGCAGTAAAGATAGAAGTGAACGGATTCAATTTTTATTGGATTCAGGAGCGTCCGACCATATTATCAATAGGGAGGACTTAGCAACACGTTTCGAGGAGCTGAAGACACCGATCAGGATATCAGTGGCAAAATCTGGAGAATACATCAGGGCAGCAAAAAGGGGCACACTGAACGTAATCAGTGACACAGGAGTCGCAGGACGTAAAGTCAATCTCAGTGGATGAATCTAGTAAGTCTGTTGATGGAAAAAGAGATTGACTAGAGAGTATAAGTCCAAATAGAATCAATGAAAAATTCCATAATGATAATGTGGAAATAACAGTAGATAGATCTTCTTCTCAAAACAGTACAAATACAAATAGTAAAAATAGCAGTAAAAGAATGTTATCAGAACCAAGAAGGGGTGATAGGATTAAAAGGAATTATATAGGATTAATATGATAGGATTATATGATGTGTGCACAATCGGTAATTTGTGAAACTCCTGCATCATATCAGGAAATAAATAACAGAAATTATAGGGAACAATGGGAACAAGCTATTAGAGAAGAAATTAATTCTCTTATGGTGAATAAAACTTGGACATTAGTACCAAGGCCTAACAATAGAAATATAGTAGATTGTAAATGGATATTTACGATAAAAGATGATGAATTTGTAAACCCATTAAAATATAAAGCTCGGCAGGTTGTAAAATGGTTTAGCCAAAAGTATTTACTAGATTATAATGAAACCTTTGCTCCGGTCACAAGGATTTCAAGTTTCAGATTTATAATTGCTTATGCTAATCAATTTAATTTATTAATCCATCATATGGATGTAAAAACCGCATTTTTAAACGGTATATTAAAAGAGAAAATTTATATGAGAGTAGCTGAGGGAATTGAAAACAAACAGAATCAAGTTTGTAAATTAAATAAAGCTTTCTATGGATTAAAACAAGCAGCAAGTTTACCGTTGGATTTATATTTTAGATACAGGAGATATTTCTAAAAATATCTATGTAGTTTTGTATGTCGATGATTTGGTAGTTGCGACAGCTAACCCCCCCCCCCGTGTCCGCTACCTTGTCGTGGTGGGGGGGGGGGGGCTTCGTGCCCTAATGATCCTCAAGGCTGTGCCAGAGGGGAATTTATTCCCTGGCAGGTTCTACCTAGCTGGAGTGGCTTGAGGTGAGGGGCCTACTAAAGTCGGACACATACCGTAAACCTGTGGTCATGTTTTACAGGAACGGGGGTCTTGCCTTAGCCGGCCGGGCCGCGAGGATGACAACCTCTCTAAAAAATCCCTAACCCCAAGCAGTGTTGCGCGGTGAAGAGGGCGTAGCTGGAGTAAGCGCCAGCTATGGTTGGTGGGTGCACCAATCGTTAGCTGACAACCCCGGGGTACCTGGCGACCCCCCGGGCGTATTAGCCTTCCCCGGGTATGGCGGCTCTACCCGGGGTGACCTCCTTTCCGACCACACTCGTGGGATCGATTATGGATTCATTTACAAACAAAACTGGGGAGGGGGGTAACGAGCGTGAGGGGGAGACGTGCGAGGCTATCGTGCGCCTCGAGAGATATGTGGAGCCGGTGTCGCGGGGACATTCTGCCACACGCGGCACAAAGAGGCCTGCGGCGGGCTTTGGCGATTGCGATGGGGGGGGGGGGGGAGGAGTCGGACTTCTCTGTCTCCTCCCACCACTCGACGCAGAGCGTTCCGGGCACCTCTACGAGGAAACGAGGCCGGCCACCAACGACCAGGGCATGCGTTGGCCTCCATGAGGCCAAACGCAAGCAGGCTGAGGCCGACAAAAGCCTCATCGCGGGCATCTTTGACCCGGTTGCTCCGGGGCCGAAGCCCGCGAGATTGGGCGACCCGCTTCCAGACGAAGTGGAGGTCGCTGCGGATTTCCGCAACCGCCCGAAGCGAGACATAGCGGCGGCGGTGATGGAGAGCCTGGGCGACATCGCCAGGATTTCTGCCGCGACGATGGGGCTAAAGGCCAGCGCGGTCCGATTCCTGCGGGCGGCGGCACTGACCAGCCGGGTGGGCGTTGCGGAGCTTGCGATCAGGTCAGCTCCCAACGCTACCCGGCTGTTGGAGGCCGAAAATGCTCTGCTGAGGGAGCAGATGGCGGAGCTGCGGGCCGAGGTCGCCCGACTCCGTCAAGCGGTGGAGGTGGGGCCGGCTGTTGCCGGGATGCCTCCGCCGCTGCCCCCTGGGGGGGAGGGGGCACAGGGCTGCTGCCGGTTATCGGCGCTCGGGGGACCCAGTCCCCTGGGCGAGGAGGGTCCTCGCCCCCACCCGCGGCTGTGCCAGCAGACTTGCTGGCGCAGATCGGCTCCCTGATCGATGCCAAGCTGGCATCGTTCAGGAGGGAGCTGATTCCGCGGGTGCGGGACCCGCGATCGGTGGCACCTGTGCCATCCGCCCCCCCTCTGCTGATGGACAGAAGAGCGGGGAAAAAGGGTGGCAATAAGGGAGGGGCTGTGGCCGCCAGGGCGGCCCAGGCACAGCCCACTCAACCGCGGGCCGCCCCTGCTGATGCGACGCCTTCCACCACGCCTCCAGTGCCTGAGGTGTGGTCCAAGGTGGTTGGCCCGAAGGCCAAAAGGGCGGCTGCCGCGGTAAAATCCGCCCTGCTGCGGCCGCACGCAAAGTTGCGGTCGCGGACAAAATCACGGTGGGCTGGACTCAGGCGACGGTGGAGGCCCTCAGCGCTCGGCCCTTGCAGTGCTATTGCTGCCTTGGCCTGGGCCACACTAGGCAGCGGTGCACTGCGGCCGAGGATCGTTCCGACTGCTGCTTTGGGTGCGGCAGTCGGGACCACAAAGTGACCGGCTGTCTGGCAAAGCCAAATTGCCTGCTTTGTGCGGGCGTAGGCAAGCCAGCCGGTCACCGCCTCGGTAGCCGGGCGTGCCCTGCCAGCGCGAGACGCGGCAGAGGGAGCAGGGGGAGAAAGACCACGGTGGCTAAGGCAGCGGCCACCGTGGCCAACAAACCGAAGGAGGCACCAAAAGGTACCATCGTCGCGACCGCGGGGGCGGATGGGGCCAAAGAGACCCTAGACGTCACTGCTCCCGCGGCGGCGATGGATGTTGAGGCCTGCCCATAATGGGGCCCAAGGGCCCTATAATACAGGCCAACCTGAACCGCTCGGCCAAGGCACAGGACCTTCTTGTGCAGTTCATGGCCGTGCGGGGTGCCGGGTTGGCCATAGCGGCGGAGCCGTACAGGATTCCCGACCATCCACATTGGATGGGGGACCTGAGCGGCTCCGCCGTTATAATATGGGCAGGCCGGCCGGGGTCCCCGGTGTGCTCCGTTATCGAGCGCGGCCGGGGATACCTGGCCGTTGACTGGGGCGGCACCGCGGTTGTGGCGATCTACGCACCTCCGAGATGGTCCCTCGAGGAATTTGAGCAGTATCTGGACGTGGTAGGGTGATGCGTCTCCCGCTGCCAGCCACGTCCGGTGCTGGTCCTGGGGGACTTCAACTCCAAGTCTTCAGCTTGGGGTTCCCCCAGGACAGACCCGAGGGGCCGGGAGGTGCTTGATTGGGCGGCGGGACTCGAGCTCCGTCTTCTAAACACGGGCTCGGTCCATACGTGCGTGCGGTATAATGGGGGGTACATCGTTGACCTATCATGGGCAACGCCCCCGGCCGCGCGCCGTATTACGGGGTGGAGGGTGGCGGAGGAGGTCGAGACGCTGTCCGACCACAGGTACATTGTTCTCGGCCTCTCCGCCGCCCCATCGACGCCCCGACGTCGCCCCGCTGATGAGGGATCGCCTCAGCCGCGGTGGGCGCTAAAGCGCCTCGACCGGGACGCTCTGATGGCGGCAGCCCACGTCGTGGCCTGGCCGGCAACACCGGCCGGGCCAGTCGACGGGACAAGGGATGCCCATTGGTTCCGGGGCGCATTGACGTCGATTTGCGACGTCGCCATGCCACGGGCCAGGGTTTTCCCGAGGAAGGCGGTGTACTGGTGGTCGCGCGCGATAGCGGATTTGCGCACAGAGTGCGTCCGCGCGCGACGCCAGTACGCCCGCGCCCGTCGACGACGACGTTCCGATGTGGAGCTGGCTATCCAGCTGTATGGGCGATACAGGGAGAAGGTGGTCGCCCTGCAGCTGGCCATCAGGCAGGCAAAAAGCCAGGCCTGGCGCGACCTCCTAGGTACTCTAAACCGAGATCCGTGGGGGCGCCCATACAAAATGGCGATGGGACGGTTACGTCCCTGGGCGCCCCCTCTGACGGAGAGCCTGTATCCGGGGATGCTCGGACGGGTCGTGGGCGAAGGGGAAGAGGAGTGGTCCCCGGATCTGGAGATCGCGCCGGAGGAATTGGCCGGGGTGGTCAAATGGCTCCGGGGCAAGGATACTGCCCCGGGGCCGGGTGTGGTTGCTTGCCATGAGCGTCCTGGGCGAGAGGCTGAGAAGCCTCTACTCCGGGCTCCTGAGGTCCGGGGTGTTCCCGGACCTCTGGAGGAGAAGTCGGATGGTCCTCTTAAGGAAGGATGGGAGGCCTGCGGATTCTCCCTCCGCGTACCGGCCCATTTGTCTCCTGGTCGAGGTGGGCAAGATCTTTGAGAAGATCATTGCCGCCCGCCTCGCCAGGCACCTGCCCCGATCTGGCGGACTGCCAGTTCAGCTTCCGGGAGGGACGGTCGACGATCGACGCAATCGATCGTCTTAAGTCCCTCTCGGACAATGCCGTGGCACGGGGCGGGGTCTGCTTGGCGGTGTCCATTGACATCGTCAATGCCTTCAACACCCTTCCCTGGTCCGCCATTAGTGAGGCCCTGGTTGAGCACCAGGTGCCTCCCTATCTGAGGCGGGTGATCGGGGCCTACCTGCGGGACAGGTGGGTAGAATACCCGGGCCGGTACGGGATGATTTAGAGGGAGGTGGACAGCGGGGTCCCACAGGGGTCCGTGCTAGGACCACTCCTGTGGGACCTGGGGTATAATGCGGTCCTGGAGAAGGCCTCCCTGCCCGACGGTGCCACCCTGGTCTGCTATGCAGACGACACGTTGGTGGTCACCGTCGGAGACACCTTCGAGAGGAACATCCGACGAGCGGAGGTTGCGGTGGCAGCCGTCGTCGCGAGGATCCATGATCTGGGGCTGAAGATGGCCCCGGAGAAGGCCGAGGCCGTCTGGTTTGGACGGCCTCCGTCGCGGCCACCGGCCCGATCGTGGATCCGGGTTGGAGAAGCCTGCGTCGAGGTGAAGTCTGAGATCAAGTATCTCGGACTGATCCTCGACAGCCATTTGAGGTTCGGAGCGCATTTCGGCCGCCTCGTCCCCCGAGCTGAGAGGGGGGCGGTCTCGCTCGGCCGCCTGTTGCCCAATCTCGGGGGACCGGATAATATGGTGCGTCGCCTATACCTGGGCGTGTTGCGGTCCATGACCTTATACGGCGCCTCGATCTGGGCGCCGTCCGCGAGGGCAAGCCGGCGCATCACTTTGTTGTTGCGCCGGCTTAAGAGGCAAATGGCCCTTCGCCTCGTAAGAGGTTACCGCACCGCGTCTACCGTGGCGGCGCTTGCTCTGGCGGGAGAAATTTCCTTCGAGCTGCAGGCGGCGATGCGCGCCTATGTTTATAGGCGCATATGCATCGCTGGCCGGGCTCGGGGGGACCCGCTGGAGCAGGGGGTGGTCCAGTGCTTCGAGCTCCAGGCCCGGGGACTTGCGCTCGCCAGATGGCATGCGGAGCTTTGGTCCCATGCCGGCGAGCGCGTCCCTGGGGCTCTCCTGCCGCACTTCACCTCGTGGCGGGAGAGGCGGTTTGGCAGGCTCTCCTACCGTGCGACGCAGGTATTCACCGGGCATGGCTGCTTCGGTGTCTATCTGTGTCGCATCGGTCGGGAAGCGACGACGGTGTGCCACCACTGTGGCGCGGAGGAGGACTCGGCGCAGCATACACTGGAGGTATGCCCCGCCTTTTCAGTGCTGCGCCGAGTCCTAAGAAGGGAAGTTGGTCGCGACCTCGCTCTCTCCAGCTTAGTTGGGGCCATGCTGGAGAGCCCGAGAAAATGGGCGGCAGCCATCGCCTTCTGCGAACAGGTAATGTTGCAGAAGGAGGCTGCCTAGCGGGGTCGCCGTGAGCGGGGGGTGCGGCGTGTACGCCCACGCCTAGAGCCCCCCCCCCGAGCAGCTGAGAATAGGCGGGCGGCGGGTGTACCAGATTATGCTGGTTTAATTGCCCGCCGCCCTCCAACCGAAGATGTCCTCCCTATACCGGGAGTGGGGCGACGAACATCGTCGCCCACGACGGCCGCCGTGCCCAGGGCGGGGGCCCTGGGCACCCTCATTGAAAAGAGGCCGTCGTGACGAGGCGGTGCGGGGAGCGGTCATTCATCCACCACCGCCATTCCATCCTGGTGGCCAGCCAGGTGAGGGGGAGCCGCGGTTGTGTTCGTTAAGAGTTCCCGTGGCTCCCCCAGTAATCGCCAGCGCCCTAGACCGCCGTGGGGGTTTGAGCGGGTCAAACCCCGCACTACCCCCGTCCCGCCCCCCGGGCGCGACGGGGGTGTCTGACCAGCAGATTTCCCCCACGTTAATAAAAAAAAAAGTTGCGACAGCTAATATCTTAACGATGAATAATTTCAAAGATTACTTAACACTTTATCGACCGCTAGCCTATTTATCGGCTTTTCGATTGCCAATGCTTATCGACCGATAGCCTATTAATCGACTTTTAGCTATCGACGGTTTTCGCTTCTTTACTGTTTTGTTAGTAGCTGACCTCCTGTATGCTGACCTCCCCATATCCTTATGAATTATAATTATAATAATTATTATTATTTATTATTATTTTTAAAGGAATAAGCACAACACAATGAATAGCGAAAATTTAGCCGGTACTGGGAGCAAATGCGCGCGCGACTAAGCCAGTCCTTACTGAGTGGCAGCCTCAACCACGACCGGACGATAAAGTGTTAATGAACAGGTTTTCAATGGTAGACCTTGGTCAAATTAAATTGTTTCTTGGTATCAGAATTGAAAAGACTGGAGAAAATATAATTCTAGATCAAAGTACTTATATTAGAAAAGTATTGAAGAAATTTAATATGGCTAATTGTAAACCCATAAATACTCCACTTGAAAGTAAACTTACTTATGAAGCCCTGAATTCAGACGAACAATATGAGACACCTTGTCGAAATGTTATTGGTTGTTTGATGTATATTATGATCTGTACACGATCTGATCTATGTGTAGCTGTGAGCATTTTGAGCAGGTACGCAAATAAAAGAAATAAGGAATTATGGAAGAGGGAAGGTATATCATAATTAGTTGATAAATATAAGAATATTAGATACATATCAGGAAATAAATAACAGAAATATTTTTTATATTATATTTTATAAATCTAATTAAATATATTATATTTTTAATAAAAATTCAGAACGTATTTTATGTTGTTGTTGTTTTTGTGTCCTCCTCTCCCTCCTCGTCCTCCTCCATCCTTTTTTCGAAGCCCCCTTTTTCGGGGGCCATATATTTCTATGAAAAAGATAAAAATTCAGTTTCTGGAACCTTCTCTTTCAAATACAGTAAAATATAATAGTAGGGTTAAAAAGAATAGAACTAAATAGAATAAAATAGAATGATATATATATATATATATATATATATATATATATATATCATTCTATTTTATTCTATTTAGTTCTATACTTTATATATATATAGCAATCATGTAAAATTCTAAGAAATAAAAATCGCACTTTGCACTTTTATACCGTACGCTTCGGAGAATAACACACGACTGAACGCGACGTAAAAACGCAGGTAACAGCTGAATGCGAGTCACGTCACGATACTCCTAATATATTTTGTTTCATCGCCTACGAAGGTGTAAGCAAAACGTTATCGAACCTCAACCAGCGGTGGCGGGAAATTCGAAACAGGGAAAGCAGCCGTTGCGTGGAATCATGATCGGGACCAGGGTGTGCTTGCGATTTGTACATTGCCATTGGCAGACAACCAGTGATGCTATTTGAACCATTGGCAGACAACCAATGATGCTATTTGAATCATTGGCAGACAACCAATGATGCTATTAGAACCATTGGCAGACAACCAGTGATACTATTTGAACTATTGGCATTATGCAGTCCCATTTGGGAAATCCCCCCTCCATAAATACGGCTCCGAGATCGACATTGGGCCAGAACTGCGAGCTGCGAACGCATTCAACGTTCAACAGCTGAAAGAGGCGGTTCAAGAAACTGAAACTATGTACATACTATTATAGTAACTATGATTTTATTTCGAATTTATAACGCGATAACATTTAGTATTGTAGCAATTTATTTTAGTAATTTTAGCAATTTATTTTAATAATATTTTCTTTCTTATAGAAAAATGGAAAAAGAAATACGCGCGAAGCTAGAAGAAATACAAATAAGGGAGGACGCCAACACCTCCGTTGCAGCAGCGGCGACCGACAGCAACGGCGTTGCTGCAAAAATATAAATATACATTTTATTGTACACACCCTGGTCCCGATCATGATTCCACGCAACGGCTGCTTTCCCTATTTCGCTGGTTGCGATTCGAAAACGATTTGCTTACACCTTCGTAGGCGATGAAACAAAATATATTAGGAGTATCGTGACGTGACTCGCATTCAGCTGTTACCTGCGTTTTTACGTTGCGTTCAGTCGTGTGTTGTTCTCCGAAGCGTACGGTATAAAAGTGCAAAGTGTGATGTTTATTTCTTATAATTTTACATTATTTCTATATATTTCATTCTATTTTATTCTATTTAATTCCATTCTTTTTAATCCTACTATTATATTCTACTCTATTTGAAAGAGGAGGTTCCAGAAATTGAGTTTTTATTTTTTTATAGAAATATGGTAAAAGAAATAAATAAAAAGCTGGAGGAGATGCATATAAGTGCGGAGGGAGGCACCTCCGGCGTTGCAGCAAACGCCGTTTCAAACAACGCCACTGGTGCTGCTCGAAGCAGCAGCGGCAATACGGAGACGCTTGACGGTGTTCTAAAAAGACAGAGAGAAATCGCTGTGGCCTACAATTGCGGCAAGGCTGTAAGTATATGCAATATATGTGTACAATAAAATGTATAGTTAATATATATACTTCTAATTCTGCTTTTATGTTACAGTCACAATGGAAGAGTATTCTGGGCAAGTTGGCTCGGGGGGGCCGCGAAGCCAACGGTCGTAAACATGGTGGCTGCCAATGTAAGAGTAAATGTAAAATATTGAATGAAAAATACTTACATATATATAATATAATAATATGTATAATAATAAATTGTAATAATAATATATACTTTTACATTACAGAGAGAGCTAAAAAAGTTAATGAAAAAGACCATATATGGCCACCGAAAAAGGGGGCTCCGAAAAAAGGATGGAGGAGGACGAGGAGGGAGACGAGGACACAAAAACAACAAAAACACGAAATACGTTCTGAATTTTTATTAAAAATATAATGTATTTAATTAATTTTATAAAATATAATATAAAATATATTTCTGTTATTTATTTCCTGATATGTATATCTAATATTCTTATATTTATCAACTAAATATGATATACCTAAATATACAACAAGAATATATAATATAATACATAAATAAGAACAAGAACGACAAGAACAACAAGAACAACAACAACAAGAACAGCAACAACAAGAAGAACAACAACAAGAACAGCAAAAACAAGAACAACAACAACAAGAACAGCAACAACAAGAACAACAACAACAAGAACAACAAGAACAACAAGAACAACAACAACAACAGGAACAACAACAACAAGAACAACAAGAACAACAAGAACAACAAGAACAACAAGAGCAACAAGAACAACAAGAACAACAAGTTCAACAAGAACAACAAGAACAACAAGAACATCAAGAACAACAAGAACAAAACCAACATGAACAACAACAGCAACCGCAACAACCACAATAATAACAACAAGACAACAATAACAGCAAGAACAACAAGAACAACAAGAACAACAAGAACAACAACAATATGAACAACAACAACAACCGCAACAACCGCAACAACCACAACAACCACAACAACCACAATAATAACAACAAGAACAACAAGAACAACAAGAACAACAAGAACAACAAGAACAACAAGAACAACAAGAACAACAAGAACAACAAGAACAACAAGAACAACAAGAACAACAAGAACAACAAGAACAACAAGAACAACAAGAACAACAAGAACAACAAGAACAACAAGAACAACAAGAACAACAAGAACAACAAGAGCAACAAGAACAACAAGAACAACAAGTTCAACAAGAACAACAAGAACAACAAGAACATCAAGAACAACAAGAACAAAACCAACATGAACAACAACAGCAACCGCAACAACCACAATAATAACAACAAGACAACAATAACAGCAAGAACAACAAGAACAACAAGAACAACAAGAACAACAACAATATGAACAACAACAACAACCGCAACAACCGCAACAACCACAACAACCACAACAACCACAATAATAACAACAAGAACAACAAGAACAACAAGAACAACAAGAACAACAAGAACAACAAGAA